>NW_027258194.1:0-96833 GCF_045791955.1 Oncorhynchus clarkii lewisi | reverse complement strand
GATCTAGCTGGTCTGTCATAATATAATAGAGACAGTAGATCTAGCTGGTCTGTCATGTTATAATAGAGACAGTAGATCCAGCTGGTCTGTCATATTTTAATAGAGACAGTAGAGTTAGCTAGTCTGTAATAATATAATAGAGACAGTAGATCTAGCTGGTCTGTCATAATATAACAGAGACAGTAGATCTAGCGGGTCTGTCATAATATAACAGAGACCGTAGATCTAGCTGGTTTGTCATAATATAATAGAGACAGTAGATCTAGCTGGTCTGTCGTGTTATAATAGAGACAGTAGATCTAGCTGGTCTGTCATAATATAATAGAGACAGAAGATCTAGCTGGTCTGTCATTTTACAATAGAGACAGTAGATCTAGCTGGTCTGTCATAATATAATAGAGACAGTAGATCTAGCTGGTTTGTCATAATATAATAGAGACAGTAGATCTAGCAGGTCTGTCATAATATCACAGAGACAGCAGATCTAGCTGGTCTGTCATAATATAATAGAGACAGTAGATCTAGCTGGTCTGTCATGTTATAATAGAGACAGTAGATCCAGCTGGTCTGTCATAATATAATAGAGACAGTAGATCTAGCTGGTTTGTCATAATATAATAGAGACAGTAGATCTAGCTGGTCTGTCATAATATAATAGAGACAGTAGATCTAGCTGGTCTGTCATAATATAACAGAGACAGTAGATCTAGCTGGTCTGTCATAATATAATAGAGACAGTAGATCTAGCTAGTCTGTCATTGTATAATAGAGCCAGTAGATCTAGCTGGTCTGTCATACTGTAATAGAGCCAGTAGATGTAGCTGGTCTGTCATATTATAATAGAGACAGTATATCTAGCTGGTCTGTCATAATATAATAGAGACAGTAGATCTAGCTGGTCTGTCATAATATAACAGAGACAGTAGATCTAGCTGGTCTGGCATAATATAATAGAAACAGTAGATCTAACTGGTTTGTCATAATATAATAGAGACAGTAGATCTAGCTGGTCTGTCATGTTATAATAGAGACAGTTGATCTAGCTGGTCTGTCATAATATAATAGAGACTGTAGATCTAGCTGGTCTGTCATATTGTAGTAGAGACAGTAGATATAGCTGGTCTGTCATAATATAATAGAGACAGTAGATCTAGCTGGTTTGTCATAATATAATAGAGACAGTAGATCTAGCTGGTCTTTCATATTGTAGTAGAGACAGTAGATCTAGCTGGTCTGTCATAATATAATAGAGACAGTAGATCTAGCTGGTTTGTCATAATATAATAGAGACAGTAGATCTAGCTGGTCTGTCATAATATAATAGAGACAGTAGATCTAGCTGGTCTGTCATGTTATAATAGAGACAGTAGATCCAGCTGGTCTGTCATAATATAATAGAGATGGTAGATTTAGCTGGTCTGTCATATTGTAATAGAGACAGTAGATCAAGCTGGTCTGTCATAATATAATAGAGACAGTAGATCTAGCTGGTCTGTCATAATATAACAGAGACAGTAGATCTAGCTGGTCTGGCATAATATAATAGAAACAGTAGATCTAGCTGGTTTGTCATAATATAATAGGGACAGTATATGTAGCTGGTATGTCGTGTTATAATAGAGACAGTAGAGTTAGCTGGTCTGTCATAATATAATAGAGACAGTAGATCTAGCTGGTCTGTCATAATATAATAGAGACAGTAGATCTAGCTGGTCTGTCATGTTATAATAGAGACAGTAGATCCAGCTGGTCTGTCATATTTTAATAGAGACAGTAGAGTTAGCTGGTCTGTCATAATATAATAGAGACAGTAGATCTAGCTGGTCTGTCATAATATAATAGAGACAGTAGATCTAGCTGGTCTGTCATGTTATAATAGAGACAGTAGATCCAGCTGGTCTGTCATATTTTAATAGAGACAGTAGAGTTAGCTGGTCTGTCATAATATAATAGAGACAGTAGATCTAGCTGGTCTGTCATAATATAATAGAGACAGTAGATCTAGCTGGTCTGTCATATTATAATATCGACAGTAGAACTAGCTGGTCTGTCATAATATAACAGAGAGAGTAGATCTAGTTGGTCTGTCATAATATAATAGAGACAGTAGAACTAGCTGGTCTGTCATTTTATAATTGAGACAGTAGATCTAGCTGGTCTGTCATAATATAACAGAGACAGTAGATCTAGCGGGTCTGTCATAATATAACAGAGACCGTAGATCTAGCTGGTTTGTCATAATATAATAGAGACAGTAGATCTAGCTGGTCTGTCGTGTTATAATAGAGACAGTAGATCTAGCTGGTCTGTCATAATATAATAGAGACAGAAGATCTAGCTGGTCTGTCATTTTATAATTGAGACAGTAGATCTAGCTGGTCTGTCATAATATAATAGAGACAGTAGATCTAGCTCGTCTGTCATGTTATAATAGAGACAGTAGAAACAGCTGGTCTGTCATAATATAATAGAGACGGTAGATTTAGCTGGTCTGTCATATTATAGAGACAGTAGATCAAGCTGGTCTGTCATAATATAATAGAGACAGTAGATCTAGCAGGTCTGTCATAATATAATAGAGACAGTAGATCAAGCTGGTCTGTCATAATATCACAGAGACAGCAGATCTAGCTGGTCTGTCATAATATAATAGAGACAGTAGATCTAGCTGGTCTGTCATATTATAATAGAGACAGTAGATCCAGCTGGTCTGTCATATTTTAATAGAGACAGTAGAGTTAGCTAGTCTGTAATAATATAATAGAGACAGTAGATCTATCTGGTCTGTCATAATATAACAGAGACAGTAGATCTAGCGGGTCTGTCATAATATAACAGAGACCGTAGATCTAGCTGGTTTGTCATAATATAATAGAGACAGTAGATCTAGCTGGTCTGTCGTGTTATAATAGAGACAGTAGATCTAGCTGGTCTGTCATAATATAATAGAGACAGAAGATCTAGCTGGTCTGTCATTTTATAATTGAGACAGTAGATCTAGCTGGTCTGTCATAATATAATAGGGACAGTTGATGTAGCTGGTATGTCGTGTTATAATAGAGACTGTTACGAATCCCTTTTGGCCCGACAGTCTAGGGGGGATGGTAGTGAGACCCGTAACATAACTCATGTAAATTATAATTGTGACAAAGTAAAAGTGTGAACGTAATAACCAGGACAACTGAAATTATACCGTCAAACTCAGGGTTTATTGTAAAACACACGGTAATGGGGTGGGGGAAGCAGGAAAAGGGGCTGAGCTGGACCCAAGGAAAGAAACAAATATGCAAAAACACCCCTAAGCTAGACTAGCCTACTTCAACAACAGCTAACTAACTAACCAAAAATACAGTGGGTGGTCCACCCAGTTCTAACTAGTGTTTTTAACAAAGTTTACCTACGGGTAGTGTATGCCCATGGGCGACTTGTCTTGGTTTCCCCTTTTCCCACCAGCAAACACCATAAGCAAAAACAATACTCACAGGAGATGACAAAGTGATATGGAGGTGCTCAAACAAAAGAGAGGTTAATTAATACACAGAGAGCGCGTGCAAAACAGAGGTCTACAAACATGGCATTTACAAAGAGATTGAGCTAGAAATCTATATAGAGCAGAGATCTACCAACATGGCATTACAAAGATTGAGCTACTGAAATCTATCAAGAGCAGAGATCTACCAACATGGCATTACAAAGATTGAGCTACTGAAATCTATCAAGAGCAGAGATCTACCAACATGGCATTACAAAAATTGAGCTACTGAAATCTATCAAGAGCAGAGATCTACCAACATGGCATTACAAAAAGATTGAGCTCTTGAACAAACAAATGATGGGGTTTTTAAACCATGGGGAAGGAACTGTGATAGGGTAGGAAACAGGAGGAGGTGTGTCTTCTGATTGATGGGTTGATTGTTGACTGATTGGGGAGTAATGATTTTCACCTGTGAAGGGAGAAGGAGAGAAAAGAAACACACACAGGATACACACAGACACAGGATACCTGTATCCGTAACACTCCCACCCTTAAAAGAGCAACCCTAGGGATTGCGACCACAGTATTACAATTAATACTCACAACAAAATTAATACTTACAACAACAACAACGTCAACCTTGCCAAAACATACACAAATCATCATTACACACGAGACAAAGCATCTGCCAACACATTATCTGAACCCTTTTTGTGGCGGATCTCCAAATTATAATTTTGTACAATCAGCGCCCAACACATAAGGCGCTGGTTCTGGTTGTACATTCGGTGGAGAAAAACTAAGGGGTTATGGTCAGTATACACAATCACTGGTAGGGCACTGGAACCAATGTATACTTCAAAGTATTGCAGAGCCAACAACAAAGCAAGAGCTTCTTGTTCTATTGTCGCATAGTTTGTTTGACATTTATTAAATTTACGGGAAAAATAACAAACAGGATGATCTACTCCACTCTTGTCCTGCTGCAGTAGAACAGCACCAGCACCTCTGGCACTAGCATCTACCTCAAGCTTGAATGGTTGTTCAAAATCTCGAGCAGCAAGTACAGGTGTACTACACAAGAGTGCTTTCGCAGATTCAAAAGCGCTCTTACAATCAGGGGACCACACAAATGATCTAGCCGGACTAAGCAAATCGGTCAATGGAGCAACTACCGCAGAGAAATTTTTACAGAAGCTACGGTAGTAGCCAACCATCCCTAAAAAGCGGCGTAGTTCTCGTCTGGTGGTAGGTGCAGGGAATGCAGTTATAGCCAAGACCTTGGCATCAACAGGGCGCACCTGTCCATGGCCAACCTCTTTACCGAGATAGGTAACAGTAGCCTTCCCAAACTCACACTTTGCCAAGTTCAGGGTTAGAGAAGCAGTTGCCAACCGTTCACATACTACCCTTAGCAAGTCAACATGATCTGACCACTCAGACGAATAAATCACTAGGTCATCAAGGTATGCACTACAATTAGGAACGCCAGCTAATACAGAGTTAACCAGTCGTTGGAAAGTGGCTGGTGCATTTCGCATCCCAAAAGCCATGACTGAGTACTGAAGGAAGTTGTCTGGGGTCACAAAGGCAGAAATCTCAGAAGCACGTGAAGTTAACGGAACCTGCCAGTAACCTTTTAAGAGGTCCAACTTGGTTACATACTTAGCAGCACCAATAGTGTCGATACAGTCGTCCAGTCTGGGTAACGGGAACGAATCTGGCATTGTGAAAGAATTTACCTTTCGATAATCCGTACATAACCTGGACGTACCATCAGGTTTAGGAACCAGAATGCAAGGAGAACTCCAAGGGCTTGAACTTGGCTTAGCCAGGTCATTCTCCAACAAATATCTCACCTCATCCCTCATTATCTTCCTCTTGGAAGCGTTGATACGATATGGGTGTTGCTTGATAGGTGTAGCATTTCCAACATTAATGTCATGTTCCAACACATTTGTGCGAGTAGGAACGTCATTAAAGAGACATGGAAAACTGTGTAGTAGCCTCACAATATCATTAGCCTGTCCATCCGTTAAATGAACCAGACCTGACTGGATAGACAGCAGCATTTCTGAGTTGGGCAATCTAACACACTGCTGCTGAGTATTGCGCAACTCCAAGCCATCAACATCATCAATATGACAGTCCACTATCATCGCAGTAGTAGCAGAGGAGACAGCAGTACCTTCCTCTGTTTTTGAACTATCTAACTGTGTGATGGGTCGGGTGTGGTATGCTTTCAACATGTTAATGTGACACACACGAGATTGGCGTTTTCTATCAGGAGTTTGAAGCACATAGTCAGTTTCACTTATTTTCTTTTCAATTAAATAAGGACCAGAGAAACGAGCTGACAGTGAAGATCCTGGAACAGGTAATAACACCAGTACTTGGTCACCTGGCTGTAGTGGACGAGAAACAGCCTCTTTATCATAGTGTCTTTTCATGCTCCTCTGTGAGGAAGACAGAGCTTCCTTTGCAAGAGCACAAGCTTGGTGTAGGCGCTCACGAAAGCGACTAACATAGTCCAACACATTCTCATCTCTGGTACACAACTCTTGGGACAAGAACTGTTCTTTAAGGACTTTCATTGGTCCTCTCACTGTGTGACCAAACACTAGTTCAGCCGGGCTGAAACCTAGGGACTCCTGCACAGTTTCACGAGCAGCAAACAAAACTAGAGGAACTCCCTCATCCCAATCTTTCTCAGATTCCAAACAATATTTACGTAGCATAGACTTCAGTGTCTGATGCCATCTTTCAAGCGCACCCTGAGACTCTGGGTGATAGGCGCTTGATACACGGTGCGTAATTGATAAGGATTTCAACACCTGCTTGAAGAGCTTGGATAGGAAATTGGTACCTTGATCGCTTTGTACCACCTTAGGTAACCCGAATGTCGTGAAGAATTTTATTAAGGCTTTACTCACTATCGGAGCTGTAATCCTTCTCAGAGGAATAGCCTCGGGGTATCTTGTAGCCATACACATTATCGTTAACAAAAACTGGTTACCCGATTTTGTCTTCGGTAACGGTCCGACACAATCAACCACCACATGCTCGAATGGTTCACCTATGACAGGTATGGGACAAAGAGGAGCGGGAGGAATAACCTGATTTGGTTTTCCTGTTATCTGACAGGTGTGGCATGTCCGACAGAACTGAGCCACATCTTGTTTTAAACCCGGCCAAAAAAAATGCCGAAGGATCCGATCATACGTCTTTGTAATTCCTAAATGACCAGACCACTGGTGATCATGAGCAAGGGATAACACATTTTGTCGAAAGGCTGTAGGAATCACTATTTGGTAAACAGCATTCCAATCTCCACCCGCGTCAACATGGGATTTCCATTTACGCATGAGGAGATTACCATCAATGAAGTAAGCCACATTCTTCTTCTTCACCTCTTCTAACGAGACAACACTAGAAAAACATTTAGTAAGCTTGTTGTCAACCTTTTGGTTAGCAATCAGCTGCTCACGAGTGACTGGTAACTGTATTGCATCAGCAATAAGTTCAACGTTCTTTAATTCTTTCCTGGGCTGTTTGTCAGAGGTGATCAGCTTCTCAGAGGTATCACACAATCCATCCTCTTGATCATCCTCTTTGAACAGAACAGTGTTCGACAAATCTATCACGTCACCCTCTTGTAGTGCCTGAGCACGAGTGACAGCACAAGCGGGGAACACATGTGGATAACTCTGTGCCAACTCATTCGAGAGAGAGTGGTCACTTTTATCCAATACTTCCAATACGGGTACTACCTTTCCTCCGGCAATATCGTTACCCATTATAAAGGTCACACCTTTCACTGGCAACTTAGGACGTACCCCCACTCTGAATATTCCACTGATTAACTCAGAGTGTACTTTCACAAAGTGCAATGGCACTGGGGCAAAACCCATTTCAATACCCTGCACTAACACACTGGAACCACAGTATGTATCGTCAGATAAGGGCAACACATCAGACAATATAAACGACTGCGCCGCACCAGTATCTCTAAGGATTTTAACCGGACGCTGAGACGCTTCGTCATTCGCTAGGGACACAAACCCCTCGGAAATGAATGGTTCATAACTGCGGTCGGGGGCTGGGTCTTTCAAACTACAGTTACCCTGAGGCACCTGTTTTGTTGCAGACCTCACAACAGTATGAATTAGAGCAACACCTGTTGGTGGCTTGGCACGAAGAGGCATCCCTCGTTTGCGTTTAAGCAGGAAGCAATCATTAATCATATGTCCCACTTTATGACAATAGAAACAGGAACGCTCATTCTTCTGGCGTGCTTGATATACTACTGCGGGCCGACTAGGGCTAAAGGTAGGAAACTCAGTGGTTCTACTCTCAGTTTGAGCCGAAAACACACTCTTGTGCGTCAACACAAACTCGTCTGCCAACACAGACGCTTCTGCCAGGGAGGATACTTTCTGTTCGTTTAGGTAAACTACAATGCGTTCGGGTAAGCAATTTTTAAACTCTTCCAACAAGATTAACTCCCGGAGAGAGTTGAAATCAGTTACCTTACTAGCAGCATGCCATTTATCAAACAGATTTCCCTTGTCTCTAGCAAATTCCACATAAGTCTTACTAGAAGACTTTCTATGAGACCTAAATCTCTGTCGGTATGCCTCAGGCACAAGCTCATAGGCACGAAGAACAGTAGCTTTGACCACTTCATAATTCAAACTGTCCTCCAGAGGTAGCGCTGACAAAACCTCTTGGGCTTTACCAGTTAATTTACACTGAAGTAATAGGCACCATACCTCTTCAGGCCACTTCAATTCTACGGCTATACGCTCAAATACACAAAAATAGGAGTCAACCTCCGACTCTCTGAACAAAGGTACTAAGGCTATCTGCCTACTAATGTCAAACGTGTTTGAGGACACAGCAGGTGAGGACGGCTCACAAACAGGCACAGTAGGAACGAAGGCTAGCCTCGCTGTCTCTGCCTCCAGTTCCATCTGGCGCATTTTAAACGTCATCTGCCGCTGTTCTCTTTCTGCCTCAATTTTACACATCATCTGCCGTTGTTCTCTTTCTGCCTCAATTTTACACATCATCTGCCGTTGTTCTCTTTCTGCCTCAATTTTACACATCATCTGCCGTTGTTCTCTTTCTGCCTCAATTTTACACATCATCTGCCGTTGTTCTCTTTCTGCCTCAATTTTACACATCTCCAACTGGAGAGTCTCTCGCCTAATTTGGGCTCTCTCTTCCACCTCTAGTTGGAACTGTGCTAAACAGACATCCCTTCTGGCATCACCGTTTGACAGTGGGGAGAGTGGATCAAAATGGGACAATGTGGCTGGTGTTTTAGCCTCGCCCTCATTATCAGACACCAATGGGCTTACAGGAGCAGCAACATCCCCTACAGTGGTAGTATGCTCAGGCAGCGGTAACACAAGCACCTGCTCTTCCAACAACACATTTAACACCAGCTTTTTAACCTCCGACTTAACTACATTCTGTGGAATCGATACTGAATAATGGACAGCCAAGGTCATTAAATCAACTCTACGACATTTATCAAAAACCTCCCACGAAGGGTTATCCAAAAAGGACTTCAAATCAAAAGTAGCCATCTTACACTACTTCACAAGAGCCAACGAAAATAGCAAACACTAATGCTACTTCAGCTATGACGTTCAACACTGAACTATACCACTACAACAATCTACATGAGCGGCATGGGTGTCAGTAAAGACAAATCCCGGATGAGCCCCCACTTATGTTACGAATCCCTTTTGGCCCGACAGTCTAGGGGGGATGGTAGTGAGACCCGTAACATAACTCATGTAAATTATAATTGTGACAAAGTAAAAGTGTGAACGTAATAACCAGGACAACTGAAATTATACCGTCAAACTCAGGGTTTATTGTAAAACACACGGTAATGGGGGGGGGGGGAAGCAGGAAAAGGGGCTGAGCTGGACCCAAGGAAAGAAACAAATATGCAAAAACACCCCTAAGTTAGACTAGCCTATTTCAACAACAGCTAACTAACTAACCAAAAATACAGTGGGTGGTCCACCCAGTTCTAACTAGTGTTTTTAACAAAGTTTACCTACGGGTAGTGTATGCCCATGGGCGACTTATCTTGGTTTCCCCTTTTCCCACCAGCAAACACCATAAGCAAAAACAATACTCACAGGAGATGACAAAGTGATATGGAGGTGCTCAAACAAAAGAGAGGTTAATTAATACACAGAGAGCGCGTGCAAAACAGAGGTCTACAAACATGGCATTTACAAAGAGATTGAGCTAGAAATCTATATAGAGCAGAGATCTACCAACATGGCATTACAAAGATTGAGCTACTGAAATCTATCAAGAGCAGAGATCTACCAACATGGCATTACAAAAATTGAGCTACTGAAATCTATCAAGAGCAGAGATCTACCAACATGGCATTACAAAAAGATTGAGCTCTTGAACAAACAAATGATGGGGTTTTTAAACCATGGGGAAGGAACTGTGATAGGGTAGGAAACAGGAGGAGGTGTGTCTTCTGATTGTTGGGTTGATTGTTGACTGATTGGGGAGTAATGATTTTCACCTGTGAAGGGAGAAGGAGAGAAAAGAAACACACACAGGATACACACAGACACAGGATACCTGTATCCGTAACAGAGACAGTAGAGTTAGCTGGTCTGTCATAATATAATAGAGACAGTAGATCTAGCTCGTCTGTCATGTTATAATAGAGACAGTAGAAACAGCTGGTCTGTCATAATATAATAGACACGGTAGATTTAGCTGGTCTGTCATATTATAATAGAGACAGTAGATCAAGCTGGTCTGTCATAATATAATAGAGACAGTAGATCTAGCAGGTCTGTCATAATATAATAGAGACAGTAGATCTAGCTGGTCTGTCATAATATAATAGAGACAGTAGATCTAGCAGGTCTGTCATAATATAATTGAGACAGTAGATCTAGCTGGTCTGTCATAATATAATAGAGACAGTAGATCTAGCTGGTCTGTCATATTATAATATCGACAGTAGATCTAGCTGGTCTGTCATAATATAACAGAGAGAGTAGATCTAGTTGGTCTGTCATAATATAATAGAGACAGTAGATCTAGCTGGTCTGTCATTCTATAATTGAGACAGTAGATCTAGCTGGTCTGTCATAATATAATAGGGACAGTAGATGTAGCTGGTATGTCGTGTTATAATAGAGACAGTAGAGTTAGCTGGTCTGTCATAATATAATAGAGACAGTATATCTAGATGGTCTGTCATAATATAATAGAGAAGGAAGATCTAGCAGGTCTATCATAATATATTAGAGACTGTAGATGCAGGTGGTCTGTTATAATATGATAGAGGCAGTAGTTCTAGTTGGTCTGTCATAATATAACAGAGACAGTAGATGTAGCTCATCTGTCATAATATAATAGAGACAGTAGATCTAGCTGGTCTGTCATAATATAATGGAGACAGTAGATCTAGCTGGTTTGTCATACTGTAATAGAGCCAGCAGATGTAGCTGGTCTGTCATATTATAATAGAGACAGTATATCTAGCTGGTCTGTCATAATATAATAGAGACAGTAGATCTAGCTCGTCTGTCATGTCATAATAGAGACAGTAGAAACAGCTGGTCTGTCATAATATAATAGAGAAGGTAGATTTAGCTGGTCTGTAATATTATAATAGAGACAGTAGATCAAGCTGGTCTGTCATAATATAATAGAGACAGTAGATCTAGCTGGTCTGTCATAATATAATAGAGACAGTAGATCTAGCTGGTCTGTCATAATATAATAGAGACAGTAGATCTAGCTGGTCTGTCATAATATAATAGAGACAGTAGATCTAGCAGGTCTGTCATAATATAATAGAGACAGTTGATCTAGCTGGTCTGTCAAAATATAATAGAGACAGTAGATCTAGCTGGTCTGTCATATTATAATATCGACAGTAGATCTAGCTGGTCTGTCATAATATAACAGAGAGAGTAGATCTAGTTGGACTGTCATAATATAATAGAGACAGTAGATCTAGCTGGTCTGTCATCTTATAATTGAGACAGTAGATCTAGCTGGTCTGTCATAATATAATAGAGACAGTAGATCTAGCTGGTCTGTCATTTTATAATAGAGACAGTAGATCTAGCTGGTCTGTCATAATGTAATAGAGCCAGTAGATGAAGCTGGTCTGTCATATTATAATAGAGACAGTATATCTAGCTGGTCTGTCATAATATAATAGAGACAGTAGATCTAGCTGGTCTGTCATATTGTAGTAGAGACCGTAGATCTAGCTGGTCTGTCATAAAATAATAGAGACAGTAGATCTAGCTGGTTTGTCATAATAAAATAGAGACAGTAGATCTAGCTGGTCTGTCATAATATGATAGAGACAGTAGATCTAGCAGGTCTGTCATGTTATAATAAAGACAGTAGATCCAGCTGGTCTGTCATAATATAATAGAGACGGTAGATTTAGCTGGTCTGTCATATTGTAATAGAGACAGTAGATCAAGTTGGTCTGTCATAATATAATAAGAGACAGTAGATCTAGCAGGTCTATCATAATATAACAGAGAGAGTAGATCTAGCTAGTCTGTAATAATATAATAGAGACAGTAGATCTAGCAGGTCTATCATAATATAACAGAGAGAGTAGATCTAGCTAGTCTGTAATAATATAATAGAGACAGTAGATCTAGCTGGTCTGTCATAATATAATAGATACAGAAGATCTAGCTGGTCTGTCATAATATAACAAAAAGAGTAGATCTAGTTGGTCTGTCATAATGTAACAGAGACAGTAGATCTAGCTGGTCTGTCATAATATAACAGAGAGAGTAGATCTAGTTGGTCTGTCATAATATAATAGAGACAGTAGATCTAGCTGGTCTGTCATGTTATAATAGAGACAGTAGATCTAGCTAGTCTGTAATAATATAATAGAGACAGTAGATCTAGCTGGTCTGTCATAATATAATAGAGACAGAAGATCTAGCTGGTCTGTCATAATATAATTGAGTCAGTAGATCAAGCTGGTCTGTCATGTTATAATAGAGACAGTAGATCCAGCTGGTCTGTCATATTTTAATAGAGACAGTAGAGTTAGCTAGTCTGTAATAATATAATAGAGACAGTAGATCTAGCTGGTCTGTCATAATATAACAGAGACAGTAGATCTAGCGGGTCTGTCATAATATAACAGAGACCGTAGATCTAGCTGGTCTGTCATTGTATAATAGAGACAGTAGATCTAGCTGGTCTGTCATACTGTAATAGAGCCAGTAGATGTAGCTGGTCTGTCATATTATAATAGAGACAGTATATCTAGCTGGTCTGTCATACTGTAATAGAGCCAGTAGATGTAGCTGGTCTGTCATACTATAATAGAGACAGTATATCTAGCTGGTCTGTCATAATATAATAGAGACAGTAGATCTAGCTGGTCTGTCATAATATAACAGAGACAGTAGATCTAACTGGTCTGGCATAATATAATAGAAACAGTAGATCTAGCTGGTTTGTCATAATATAATAGAGACAGTAGATCTAGCTGGTCTGTCATGAAATAATAGAGACAGTTGATCTAGCTGGTCTGTCATAATATAATAGAGACAGTAGATCTAGCTGGTCTGTCATATTGTAGTAGAGACAGTAGATCTAGCTGGTCTGTCATAATATAATAGAGACAGTAGATCTAGCTGGTTTGTCATATTATAATAGAGACAGTAGATCTAGCTGGTCTGTCATATTGTAGTAGAGACAGTAGATCTAGCTGGGCTGTCATAATATAATAGAGACAGTAGATCTAGCTGGTTTGTCATAATATAATAGAGACAGTATATCTAGCTGGTCTGTCATAATATAATAGAGACAGTAGATCTAGCTGGTCTGTCATGTTATAATAGAGACAGTGGATCCAGCTGGTCTGTCATAAAATAATAGAGTCGGTAGATTTAGCTGGTCTGTCATATTGTAATAGAGACAGTAGATCAAGCTGGTCTGTCATAATATAATAGAGACAGTAGATCTAGCAGGTCTGTCATAATATTACAGAGAGAGTAGATCTAGCTGGTCTGTCATAATATAACAGAGAGAGTAGATCTAGCAGGTCTGTCATGTTATAATAGAGACAGTAGATCTAGCTAGTCTGTACTAATATAATAGAGACAGTAGATCTAGCTGGTCTGTCATAATATAATAGAGACAGAAGATCTAGATGGTCTGTCATAATATAATTGAGTCAGTAGATCAAGCTGGTCTGTCATAATATCACATAGACAGCAGATCTAGCTGGTCTGTCATAATATAATAGAGACAGTAGATCTAGCTGGTCTGTCATGTTATAATAGAGACAGTAGATCCAGCTGGTCTGTCATATTTTAATAGAGACAGTAGAGTTAGCTAGTCTGTAATAATATAATAGAGACAGTAGAGTTAGCTGGTCTGTCATAATATAATAGAGACAGAAGATCTAGCTGGTCTGTCATTTTATAATAGAGACAGTAGATCTAGCTGGTCTGTCATAATATAATAGAGAAAGTAGATCTAGCTGGTCTGTCATAATATAATAGAGACAGTAGATCTAGCAGGTCTGTCATAATATAATAGAGACAGTAGATCTAGCTGGTCTGTCATAATATAATAGAGACAGTAGATGTAGCTCATCTGTCATAATATAATAGAGACAGTAGATCTAGCTGGTCTGTCATAATATAATAGAGACAGTAGATCTAGCTGGTCTGTCATTGTATAATAGAGACAGTAGATCTAGCTGGTCTGTCATACTGTAATAGAGCCAGTAGATGTAACTGGTCTGTCATATTATAATAGAGAAAGTATATCTAGCTGGTCTGTCATAATATAATAGAGACAGTAGATCTAGCTGGTCTGTCATAATATAACAGAGACAGTAGATCTAGCTGGTCTGGCATAATATAATAGAAACAGTAGATCTAGCTTGTTTGTCATAATATAATAGAGACAGTAGATCTAGCTGGTCTGTCATGTTATAATAGAGACAGTTGATCTAACTGGTCTGTCATAATATAATAGAGACAGTAGATCTAGCTGGTCTGTCATATTGTAGTAGAGACAGTAGATCTAGCTGGTCTGTCATAATATAATAGAGACAGTAGATCTAGCTGGTTTGTCATAATATAATAGAGACAGTAGATCTAGTTGGTCTGTCATATTGTAGTAGAGACAGTAGATCTAGCTGGTCTGTCATAATATAATAGAGACAGTAGATCTAGCTGGTTTGTCATAATATAATAGAGACAGTAGATCTAGCTGGTCTGTCATAATATAATAGGGACAGTAGATGTAGCTGGTATGTCGTGTTATAATAGAGACAGTAGAGTTAGCTGGTCTGTCATAATATAATAGAGACAGTAGATATAGCTCGTCTGTCATAATATAATAGAGACAGTAGATCTAGCTGGTCTGTCATAATATAATAGAGACAGTAGATCTAGCTGGTCTGTCATAAAATAACAGAGAGAGTAGATCTAGTTGGTCTGTCATAATATAATAGAGACAGTAGATCTAGCTGGTCTGTCATTTTATAATTGAGACAGTAGATCTAGCTGGTCTGTCATGATATAATAGGGACAGTAGATGTAGCTGGTATGTCGTGTTAAAATAGAGACAGTAGAGTTAGCTGGTCTGTCATAATATAATAGAGACAGTAGATCCAGATGGTCTGTCATAACATAATAGAGACAGTAGATCTAGCAGGTCTATCATAATTTATTAGAGACTGTAGATGTAGGTGGTCTGTTATAATATGATAGAGGCAGTAGTTCTAGTTGGTCTGTCATAATATAACAGAGACAGTAGATGTAGCTCATTTGTCATAATATAATAGAGACAGTAGATCTAGCTGGTCTGTCATAATATAATAGAGACAGTAGATCTAGCTGGTCTGTCACTGTATAATAGAGACAGTAGATCTAGCTGGTCTGTCATACTGTAATAGAGCCAGTAGATGTAGCTGGTCTGTCGTATTATAATAGAGACAGTATATCTAGCTGGTCTGTCATAATATAATAGAGACAGTAGATCTAGCTGGTCTGTCATAATATAACAGAGACAGTAGATCTAGCTGGTCTGGCATAATATAATAGAAACAGTAGAACTAGCTGGTTTGTCATAATATAATAGAGACAGTAGATCTAGCTGGTCTGTCATGTTATAATAGAGACAGTTGATCTAGCTGGTCTGTCAAAATATAATAGAGACAGAAGATCTAGCTGGTCCGTCATAATGTAAAAGAGTCAGTAGATCTAGCTGGTCTGTCATAATATAATAGAGACAGTAGATCTAGCTGGTCTGTCATTTTATAATAGAGACAGTAGATCTAGCTGGTCTGTCATAATGTAATAGAGCCAGTAGATGTAGCTGGTCTGTCATATTATAATAGAGACAGTATATCTAGCTGGTCTGTCATAATATAATAGAGACAGTAGATCTAGCTGGTCTGTCATATTGTAGTAGAGACAGTAGATCTAGCTGGTCTGTCATAATATAATAGAGACAGTAGATCTAGCTGGTTTGTCATAATATAATAGAGACAGTAGATCTAGATGGTCTGTCATAATATATCAAAAAGAGTAGATCTAGCTGGTCTGTCATGTTATAATAGAGACAGTAGATCTAGCTGGTTTGTCATAATATAATAGAGACAGTAGAGTTAGATGGTCTGTCATAATATAATAGGGACAGTAGATCTAGCTGGTCTGTCATAATATAATAGAGACAGTAGATCTAGCTGGTCTGTCATAATATATCAAAAAGAGTAGATCTAGCTGGTCTGTCATGTTATAATAGAGACAGTAGATCTAGCTGGTTTGTCATAATATAATAGAGACAGTAGAGTTAGATGGTCTGTCATAATATAATAGGGACAGTAGATCTAGCTGGTCTGTCATAATATAATAGAGACAGTAGATCTAGCTCGTCTGTCATGTTATAATAGAGACAGTAGAAACAGCTGGTCTGTCATAATATAATAGAGACGGTAGATTTAGCTGGTCTGTCATATTATAATAGAGACAGTATATCTAGCTGGTCTGGCATAATATTATAGAAACAGTAGATCTAGCTGGTTTGTCATAATATAATAGAGACAGTAGATCTAGCTGGTCTGTCATGTTATAATAGAGACAGTTGATCTAGCTGGTCTGTCATAATATAATAGAGACAGAAGATCTAGCTGGTCTGTCATAATGTAAAAGAGTCAGTAGATCTAGCTGGTCTGTCATAATATAATAGAGACAGTAGATCTAGCTGGTCTGTCATTTTATAATAGAGACAGTAGATCTATCTGGTCTTTCATAATATAATAGAGCCAGTAGATGTAGCTGGTCTGTCATATTATAATAGAGACAGTATATCTAGCTGGTCTGTCATAATATAATAGAGACAGTACATCTAGCTGGTCTGTCATATTGTAGTAGAGACAGTAGATCTAGCTGGTCTGTCATAATATAATAGAGACAGTAGATCTAGCTGGTTTGTCATGATATAATAGAGACAGTAGATCTAGCTGGTCTGTCATAATATGATAGAGACAGTAGATCTAGCTGGTCTGTCATGTTATAATAGAGACAGTAGATCCAGCTGGTCTGTCATAATATAATAGAGACGGTAGATTTAGCTGGTCTGTCATATTGTAATAGAGACAGTAGATCAAGCTGGTCTGTCATAATATAATAGAGACAGTAGATCTAGCAGGTCTATCATAATGTAACAGAGACAGTAGATCTAGCTGGTCTGTCATAATATAACAAAGAGAGTAGATCTAGTTGGTCTGTCATAATATAACAGAGAGAGTAGATCTAGCTGGTCTGTCATAATATAATAGAGACAGTAGATCTAGCTAGTCTGTAATAATATAATAGAGACAGTAGATCTAGCTGGTCTGTCATAATATAATTGAGTCAGTAGATCAAGCTGGTCTGTCATAATATCACAGAGACAGCAGATCTAGCTGGTCTGTCATAATATAATAGAGACAGTAGATCTAGCTGGTCTGTCATGTTATAATAGAGACAGTAGATCCAGCCGGTCTGTCATGTTATAATAGAGACAGTAGATCCAGCCGGTCTGTCATAATATAATAGAGACAGTAGATCTAGCAGGTCTGTCATAATATAGAGACAGTAGATCTAGCAGGTCTGTCATAATATAATAGAGACAGTAGATCTAGCTGGTCTGTCATAATATAATAGAGGCAGTAGATCTAGCTGGTCTGTCATAATATAATAGAGACAGTAGATCTAGCTGGTCTGTCATAATATAATAGAGACAGTAGATCTAGCTTGTCTGACATAATATAATAAAGACAGTAGATCTAGCAGGTCTGTCATAATATAATAGAGACAGTAGATCTAGCTGGTCTGTCATAATATAATAGAGGCAGTAGATCTAGCTGGTCTGTCATATTATAATATCGACAGTAGATCTAGCTGGTCTGTCATAATATAACAGAGAGAGTAGATCTAGTTGGTCTGTCATAATATAATAGAGACAGATGATCTAGCTGGTCTGTCATTTTATAATTGAGACAGTAGATCTAGCTGGTCTGTCATAATATAATAGGGACAGTAGATGTAGCTGGTATGTCGTGTTATAATAGAGACAGTAGAGTTAGCTGGTCTGTTATAATATAATAGAGACAGTAGATCTAGTTGGTCTGTCAAAATATAATAGAGACAGTAGATCTAGCTGGTCTGTCATAATATAATAGAGACAGTAGATGTAGCTGGTCTGTCATATTATAATTGAGACAGTATATCTAGCTGGTCTGTCATAATATAATAGAGACAGTAGATCTAGCGTGTCTTTCATATTGTAGTAGAGACAGTAGATCTAGCTGGTCTGTCATAATATAATAGAGACAGTAGATCTAGCTGGTTTGTCATGATATAATAGAGACAGTAGATCTAGCTGGTCTGTCATAATATGATAGAGACAGTAGATCTAGCTGGTCTGTCATGTTATAATAGAGACAGTAGATCCAGCTGGTCTGTCATAATATAATAGAGACGGTAGATTTAGCTGGTCTGTCATATTGTAATAGAGACAGTAGATCAAGCTGGTCTGTCATAATATAATAGAGACAGTAGATCTAGCAGGTCTATCATAATGTAACAGAGAGAGTAGATCTAGTTGGTCTGTCATAATATAACAGAGAGAGTAGATCTAGCTGGTCTGTCATAATATAATAGAGACAGTAGATCTAGCTAGTCTGTAATAATATAATAGAGACAGTAGATCTAGCTGGTCTGTCATAATATAATTGAGTCAGTAGATCAAGCTGGTCTGTCATAATATCACAGAGACAGCAGATCTAGCTGGTCTGTCATAATATAATAGAGACAGTAGATCTAGCTGGTCTGTCATGTTATAATAGAGACAGTAGATCCAGACGGTCTGTCATATTTTAATAGAGACAGTAGAGTTAGCTAGTCTGTAATAATATAATAGAGACAGTAGATCTAGCTGGTCTGTCATAATATAATTGAGTCAGTAGATCAAGCTGGTCTGTCATAATATCACAGAGACAGCAGATCTAGCTGGTCTGTCATAATATAATAGAGACAGTAGATCTAGCTGGTCTGTCATAATATAATAGGGACAGTAGATCTAGCTGGTCTGTCAAGTTATAATAGAGACAGTATATCCAGCTGGTCTGTCATAATATAATAGAGACAGTAGATCTAGCTCTTCTGACATAATATAATAGAGACAGTAGATCTAGCAGGTCTGTCATAATATAATAGAGACAGTAGATCTAGCTGGTCTGTCATAATATAATAGAGACAGTAGATCTAGCAGGTCTGTCATATTATAATATCGACAGTAGATCTAGCTGGTCTGTCATAATATAACAGAGAGAGTAGATCTAGTTGGTCTGTCATAATATAATAGAGACAGTAGATCTAGCTGGTCTGTCATTTTATAATTGAGACAGTAGATCTAGCTGGTCTGTCATAATATAATAGGGACAGTAGATGTAGCTGGTATGTCGTGTTAAAATAGAGACAGTAGAGTTAGCTGGTCTGTCATAATATAATAGAGACAGTAGATCTAGATGGTCTGTCATAATATAATAGAGACAGTAGATCTAGCAGGTCTATCATAATTTATTAGAGACTGTAGATGTAGGTGGTCTGTTATAATATGATAGAGGCAGTAGTTCTAGTTGGTCTGTCATAATATAACAGAGACAGTAGATGTAGCTCATTTGTCATAATATAATAGAGACAGTAGATCTAGCTGGTCTGTCATTGTATAATAGAGACAGTAGATCTAGCTGGTCTGTCATACTGTAATAGAGCCAGTAGATGTAGCTGGTCTGTCGTATTATAATAGAGACAGTATATCTAGCTGGTCTGGCATAATATTATAGAAACAGTAGATCTAGCTGGTTTGTCATAATATAATAGAGACAGTAGATCTAGCTGGTCTGACATAATATAATAAAGACAGTAGATCTAGCAGGTCTGTCATAATATAATAGAGACAGTAGATCTAGCTGGTCTGTCATAATATAATAGAGGCAGTAGATCTAGCTGGTCTGTCATATTATAATATCGACAGTAGATCTAGCTGGTCTGTCAAATATAACAGAGAGAGTAGATCTAGTTGGTCTGTCATAATATAATAGAGACAGATGATCTAGCTGGTCTGTCATTTTATAATTGAGACAGTAGATCTAGCTGGTCTGTCATAATATAATAGGGACAGTAGATGTAGCTGGTATGTCGTGTTATAATAGAGACAGTAGAGTTAGCTGGTCTGTTATAATATAATAGAGACAGTAGATCTAGTTGGTCTGTCAAAATATAATAGAGACAGTAGATCTAGCTGGTCTGTCATAATATAATAGAGACAGTAGATGTAGCTGGTCTGTCATATTATAATTGAGACAGTATATCTAGCTGGTCTGTCATAATATAATAGAGACAGTAGATCTAGCGTGTCTTTCATATTGTAGTAGAGACAGTAGATCTAGCTGGTCTGTCATAATATAATAGAGACAGTAGATCTAGCTGGTTTGTCATGATATAATAGAGACAGTAGATCTAGCTGGTCTGTCATAATATGATAGAGACAGTAGATCTAGCTGGTCTGTCATGTTATAATAGAGACAGTAGATCCAGCTGGTCTGTCATAATATAATAGAGACGGTAGATTTAGCTGGTCTGTCATATTGTAATAGAGACAGTAGATCAAGCTGGTCTGTCATAATATAATAGAGACAGTAGATCTAGCAGGTCTATCATAATGTAACAGAGAGAGTAGATCTAGTTGGTCTGTCATAATATAACAGAGAGAGTAGATCTAGCTGGTCTGTCATAATATAATAGAGTCAGTAGATCTAGCTAGTCTGTAATAATATAATAGAGACAGTAGATCTAGCTGGTCTGTCATAATATAATTGAGTCAGTAGATCAAGCTGGTCTGTCATAATATCACAGAGACAGCAGATCTAGCTGGTCTGTCATAATATAATAGAGACAGTAGATCTAGCTGGTCTGTCATGTTATAATAGAGACAGTAGATCCAGCCGGTCTGTCATATTTTAATAGAGACAGTAGAGTTAGCTAGTCTGTAATAATATAATAGAGACAGTAGATCTAGCTGGTCTGTCATAATATAATTGAGTCAGTAGATCAAGCTGGTCTGTCATAATATCACAGAGACAGCAGATCTAGCTGGTCTGTCATAATATAATAGAGACAGTAGATCTAGCTGGTCTGTCATAATATAATAGGGACAGTAGATCTAGCTGGTCTGTCAAGTTATAATAGAGACAGTATATCCAGCTGGTCTGTCATAATATAATAGAGACAGTAGATCTAGCTCTTCTGACATAATATAATAGAGACAGTAGATCTAGCAGGTCTGTCATAATATAATAGAGACAGTAGATCTAGCTGGTCTGTCATAATATAATAGAGACAGTAGATCTAGCAGGTCTGTCATATTATAATATCGACAGTAGATCTAGCTGGTCTGTCATAATATAACAGAGAGAGTAGATCTAGTTGGTCTGTCATAATATAATAGAGACAGTAGATCTAGCTGGTCTGTCATTTTATAATTGAGACAGTAGATCTAGCTGGTCTGTCATAATATAATAGGGACAGTAGATTTAGCTGGTATGTCGTGTTAAAATAGAGACAGTAGAGTTAGCTGGTCTGTCATAATATAATAGAGACAGTAGATCTAGATGGTCTGTCATAATATAATAGAGACAGTTGATCTAGCAGGTCTATCATAATTTATTAGAGACTGTAGATGTAGGTGGTCTGTTATAATATGATAGAGGCAGTAGTTCTAGTTGGTCTGTCATAATATAACAGAGACAGTAGATGTAGCTCATTTGTCATAATATAATAGAGACAGTAGATCTAGCTGGTCTGTCATTGTATAATAGAGACAGTAGATCTAGCTGGTCTGTCATAATATGATAGAGACAGTAGATCTAGCTGGTCTGTCATGTTATAATAGAGACAGTAGATCCAGCTGGTCTGTCATAATATAATAGAGACGGTAGATTTAGCTGGTCTGTCATATTGTAATAGAGACAGTAGATCAAGCTGGTCTGTCATAATATAATAGAGACAGTAGATCTAGCAGGTCTATCATAATGTAACAGAGAGAGTAGATCTAGTTGGTCTGTCATAATATAACAGAGAGAGTAGATCTAGCTGGTCTGTCATAATATAATAGAGACAGTAGATCTAGCTAGTCTGTAATAATATAATAGAGACAGTAGATCTAGCTGGTCTGTCATAATATAATTGAGTCAGTAGATCAAGCTGGTCTGTCATAATATCACAGAGACAGCAGATCTAGCTGGTCTGTCATAATATAATAGAGACAGTAGATCTAGCTGGTCTGTCATGTTATAATAGAGACAGTAGATCCAGCCGGTCTGTCATATTTTAATAGAGACAGTAGAGTTAGCTAGTCTGTAATAATATAATAGAGACAGTAGATCTAGCTGGTCTGTCATAATATAATTGAGTCAGTAGATCAAGCTGGTCTGTCATAATATCACAGAGACAGCAGATCTAGCTGGTCTGTCATAATATAATAGAGACAGTAGATCTAGCTGGTCTGTCATAATATAATAGGGACAGTAGATCTAGCTGGTCTGTCAAGTTATAATAGAGACAGTATATCCAGCTGGTCTGTCATAATATAATAGAGACAGTAGATCTAGCTCTTCTGACATAATATAATAGAGACAGTAGATCTAGCAGGTCTGTCATAATATAATAGAGACAGTAGATCTAGCTGGTCTGTCATAATATAATAGAGACAGTAGATCTAGCAGGTCTGTCATATTATAATATCGACAGTAGATCTAGCTGGTCTGTCATAATATAACAGAGAGAGTAGATCTAGTTGGTCTGTCATAATATAATAGAGACAGTAGATCTAGCTGGTCTGTCATTTTATAATTGAGACAGTAGATCTAGCTGGTCTGTCATAATATAATAGGGACAGTAGATTTAGCTGGTATGTCGTGTTAAAATAGAGACAGTAGAGTTAGCTGGTCTGTCATAATATAATAGAGACAGTAGATCTAGATGGTCTGTCATAATATAATAGAGACAGTTGATCTAGCAGGTCTATCATAATTTATTAGAGACTGTAGATGTAGGTGGTCTGTTATAATATGATAGAGGCAGTAGTTCTAGTTGGTCTGTCATAATATAACAGAGACAGTAGATGTAGCTCATTTGTCATAATATAATAGAGACAGTAGATCTAGCTGGTCTGTCATTGTATAATAGAGACAGTAGATTTAGCTGGTCTGTCATACTGTAATAGAGCCAGTAGATGTAGCTGGTCTGTCGTATTATAATAGAGACAGTATATCTAGCTGGTCTGGCATAATATTATAGAAACAGTAGATCTAGCTGGTTTGTCATAATATAATAGAGACAGTAGATCTAGCTGGTCTGTCATGTTATAATAGAGACAGTTGATCTAGCTGGTCTGTCATAATATAATAGAGACAGAAGATCTAGCTGGTCTGTCATAATGTAAAAGAGTCAGTATATCTAGCTGGTCTGTCATAATATCACAGAGACAGCAGATCTAGCTGGTCTGTCATAATATAATAGAGACAGTAGATCTAGCTGGTCTGTCATGTTATAATAGAGACAGTAGATCCAGCCGGTCTGTCATGTTATAATAGAGACAGTAGATCCAGCCGGTCTGTCATAATATAATAGAGACAGTAGATCTAGCAGGTCTGTCATAATATAGAGACAGTAGATCTAGCAGGTCTGTCATAATATAATAGAGACAGTAGATCTAGCTGGTCTGTCATAATATAATAGAGGCAGTAGATCTAGCTGGTCTGTCATAATATAATAGAGACAGTAGATCTAGCTTGTCTGACAGAATATAATAAAGACAGTAGATCTAGCAGGTCTGTCATGTTATAATAGAGACAGTAGATCCAGCTGGTCTGTCATAATATAATAGAGACGGTAGATTTAGCTGGTCTGTCATATTGTAATAGAGACAGTAGATCAAGCTGGTCTGTCATAATATAATAGAGACAGTAGATCTAGCAGGTCTATCATAATGTAACAGAGACAGTAGATCTAGCTGGTCTGTCATAATATAACAAAGAGAGTAGATCTAGTTGGTCTGTCATAATATAACAGAGAGAGTAGATCTAGCTGGTCTGTCATAATATAATAGAGACAGTAGATCTAGCTAGTCTGTAATAATATAATAGAGACAGTAGATCTAGCTGGTCTGTCATAATATAATTGAGTCAGTAGATCAAGCTGGTCTGTCATAATATCACAGAGACAGCAGATCTAGCTGGTCTGTCATAATATAATAGAGACAGTAGATCTAGCTGGTCTGTCATGTTATAATAGAGACAGTAGATCCAGCCGGTCTGTCATGTTATAATAGAGACAGTAGATCCAGCCGGTCTGTCATAATATAATAGAGACAGTAGATCTAGCAGGTCTGTCATAATATAGAGACAGTAGATCTAGCAGGTCTGTCATAATATAATAGAGACAGTAGATCTAGCTGGTCTGTCATAATATAATAGAGGCAGTAGATCTAGCTGGTCTGTCATAATATAATAGAGACAGTAGATCTAGCTGGTCTGTCATAATATAATAGAGACAGTAGATCTAGCTTGTCTGACAGAATATAATAAAGACAGTAGATCTAGCAGGTCTGTCATAATATAATAGAGACAGTAGATCTAGCTGGTCTGTCATAATATAACAGAGAGAGTAGATCTAGTTGGTCTGTCATAATATAATAGAGACAGATGATCTAGCTGGTCTGTCATTTTATAATTGAGACAGTAGATCTAGCTGGTCTGTCATAATATAATAGGGACAGTAGATGTAGCTGGTATGTCGTGTTATAATAGAGACAGTAGAGTTAGCTGGTCTGTCATAATATAATAGAGACAGTAGATCTAGTTGGTCTGTCAAAATATAATAGAGACAGTAGATCTAGCTGGTCTGTCATAATATAATAGAGGCAGTAGATGTAGCTGGTCTGTCATATTATAATTGAGACAGTATATCTAGCTGGTCTGTCATAATATAATAGAGACAGTAGATCTAGCGTGTCTTTCATATTGTAGTAGAGACAGTAGATCTAGCTGGTCTGTCATAATATAATAGAGACAGTAGATCTAGCTGGTTTGTCATGATATAATAGAGACAGTAGATCTAGCTGGTCTCTCATAATATGATAGAGACAGTAGATCTAGCTGGTCTGTCATGTTATAATAGAGACAGTAGATCCAGCTGGTCTGTCATAATATAATAGAGACGGTAGATTTAGCTGGTCTGTCATATTGTAATAGAGACAGTAGATCAAGCTGGTCTGTCATAATATAATAGAGACAGTAGATCTAGCAGGTCTATCATAATGTAACAGAGAGAGTAGATCTAGTTGGTCTGTCATAATATAACAGAGAGAGTAGATCTAGCTGGTCTGTCATAATATAATAGAGACAGTAGATCTAGCTAGTCTGTAATAATATAATAGAGACAGTAGATCTAGCTGGTCTGTCATAATATAATTGAGTCAGTAGATCAAGCTGGTCTGTCATAATATCACAGAGACAGCAGATCTAGCTGGTCTGTCATAATATAATAGAGACAGTAGATCTAGCTGGTCTGTCATGTTATAATAGAGACAGTAGATCCAGCCGGTCTGTCATATTTTAATAGAGACAGTAGAGTTAGCTAGTCTGTAATAATATAATAGAGACAGTAGATCTAGCTGGTCTGTCATAATATAATTGAGTCAGTAGATCAAGCTGGTCTGTCATAATATCACAGAGACAGCAGATCTAGCTGGTCTGTCATAATATAATAGAGACAGTAGATCTAGCTGGTCTGTCATAATATAATAGAGACTGTAGATCTAGCTGGTCTGTCATAATATAATAGGGACAGTAGATCTAGCTGGTCTGTCAAGTTATAATAGAGACAGTATATCCAGCTGGTCTGTCATAATATAATAGAGACAGTAGATCTAGCTCTTCTGACATAATATAATAGAGACAGTAGATCTAGCAGGTCTGTCATAATATAATAGAGACAGTAGATCTAGCTGGTCTGTCATAATATAATAGAGACAGTAGATCTAGCTGGTCTGTCATATTATAATATCGACAGTAGATCTAGCTGGTCTGTCATAATATAACAGAGAGAGTAGATCTAGTTGGTCTGTCATAATATAATAGAGACAGTAGATCTAGCTGGTCTGTCATTTTATAATTGAGACAGTAGATCTAGCTGGTCTGTCATAATATAATAGGGACAGTAGATGTAGCTGGTATGTCGTGTTAAAATAGAGACAGTAGAGTTAGCTGGTCTGTCATAATATAATAGAGACAGTAGATCTAGATGGTCTGTCATAATATAATAGAGACAGTAGATCTAGCAGGTCTATCATAATTTATTAGAGACTGTAGATGTAGGTGGTCTGTTATAATATGATAGAGGCAGTAGTTCTAGTTGGTCTGTCATAATATAACAGAGACAGTAGATGTAGCTCATTTGTCATAATATAATAGAGACAGTAGATCTAGCTGGTCTGTCATTGTATAATAGAGACAGTAGATCTAGCTGGTCTGTCATACTGTAATAGAGCCAGTAGATGTAGCTGGTCTGTCGTATTATAATAGAGACAGTATATCTAGCTGGTCTGTCATAATATAATAGAGACAGTAGATCTAGCTGGTCTGTCATAATATAACAGAGACAGTAGATCTAGCTGGTCTGGCATAATATAATAGAAACAGTAGAACTAGCTGGTTTGTCATAATATAATAGAGACAGTAGATCTAGCTGGTCTGTCATGTTATAATAGAGACAGTTGATCTAGCTGGTCTGTCATAATATAATAGAGACAGAAGATCTAGCTGCTCCGTCATAATGTAAAAGAGTCAGTAGATCTAGCTGGTCTGTCATAATATAATAGAGACAGTAGATCTAGCTGGTCTGTCATTTTATAATAGAGACAGTAGATCTAGCTGGTCTGTCATAATGTAATAGAGCCAGTAGATGTAGCTGGTCTGTCATATTATAATAGAGACAGTATATCTAGCTGGTCTGTCATAATATAATAGAGACAGTAGATCTAGCTGGTCTGTCATATTGTAGTAGAGACAGTAGATCTAGCTGGTCTGTCATAATATAATAGAGACAGTAGATCTAGCTGGTTTGTCATAATATAATAGAGACAGTAGATCTAGCTGGTCTGTCATAATATGATAGAGACAGTAGATCTAGCTGGTCTGTCATATTGTAATAGAGACAGTAGATCAAGCTGGTCTGTCATAATATAATAGAGACAGTAGATCTAGCAGGTCTGTCATAATATAATAGAGGCAGTAGATCTAGCTGGTCTGTAATAATATGATAGAGACAGTAGATCTAGCGGGTCTGTCATAATATAATAGAGACAGTAGATCTAGCGGGTCTGTCATAATATAACAGAGACCGTAGATCTAGCTTGTTTGTCATAATATAATAGAGACAGTAGATCTAGCTGGTCTGTCGTGTTATAATATAGACAGTAGATCTAGCTGGTCTGTCATAATATAATAGAGACAGAAGATCTAGCTGGTCTGTCATTTTATAATTGAGACAGTAGATCTAGCTGGTCTGTCATAATATAATAGGGACAGTAGATGTAGGTGGTATGTCGTGTTATAATAGAGACAGTAGAGTTAGCTGGTCTGTCATAATATAATAGAGACAGTAGATCTAGCTCGTCTGTCATGTTATAATAGAGACAGTAGAAACAGCTGGTCTGTCATAATATAATAGAGACGGTAGATTTAGCTGGTCTGTCATATTATAATAGAGACAGTAGATCAAGCTGGTCTGTCATAATATAATAGAGACAGTAGATCTAGCAGGTCTGTCATAATATAATAGAGGCAGTAGATCTAGCTGGTCTGTCATAATATAATAGAGACAGTAGATCTAGCTGGTCTGTCATAATATAATATCGACAGTAGATCTAGCTGGTCTGTCATAATATAACAGAGAGAGTAGATCTAGTTGGTCTGTCATAATATAATAGAGACAGTAGATCTAGCTAGTCTGTAATAATATAATAGAGACAGTAGAGTTAGCTGGTCTGTCATAATATAATAGAGACAGTAGATCTAGATGGTCTGTCATAATATAATAGAGACAGTAGATCTAGCAGGTCTATCATAATATATTAGAGACTGTAGATGTAGGTGGTCTGTTATAATATGATAGAGGCAGTAGTTCTAGTTGGTCTGTCATAATATAACAGAGACAGTAGATGTAGCTCATCTGTCATAATATAATAGAGACAGTAGATCTAGCTGGTCTGTCATAATATAATAGAGACAGTATATCTAGCTGGTCTGTCATAATATAATAGAGACAGTAGATCTAGCTGGTCTGTCATAATATAACAGAGACAGTAGATCTAGCTGGTCTGGCATAATATTATAGAAACAGTAGATCTAGCTGGTTTGTCATAATATAATAGAGACAGTAGATCTAGCTGGTCTGTCATGTTATAATAGAGACAGTTGATCTAGCTGGTCTGTCATAATATAATAGAGACAGAAGATCTAGCTGGTCTGTCATAATGTAATAGAGTCAGTAGATCTAGCTGGTCTGTCATAATATAATAGAGACAGTAGATCTAGCTGGTCTGTCATTTTATAATAGAGACAGTAGATCTATCTGGTCTTTCATAATATAATAGAGCCAGTAGATGTAGCTGGTCTGTCATATTATAATAGAGACAGTATATCTAGCTGGTCTGTCATAATATAATAGAGACAGTAGATCTAGCTGGTCTGTCATATTTTAGTAGAGACAGTAGATCTAGCTGGTCTGTCATATTGTAGTAGAGACAGTAGATCTAGCTGGTCTGTCATAATATAATAGAGACAGTAGATCTAGCTGGTTTGTCATAATATAATAGAGACAGTAGATCTAGCTGTTCTGTCATAATATGATAGAGACAGTAGATCTAGCTGGTCTGTCATATTGTAATAGAGACAGTAGATCAAGCTGATCTGTCATAATATAATAGAGACAGTAGATCTAGCAGGTCTATCATAATATAACATAGAGAGTAGATCTAGCTGGTCTGTCATAATATATCAAAAAGTGTAGATCTAGTTGGTCTGTCATAATACAATAGAGACAGTAGATCTAGCTGGTCTGTCATGTTATAATAGAGACAGTAGATCTAGCTAGTCTGTAATAATATAATAGAGACAGTAGATCTAGCGGGTCTGTCATAATATAACAGAGACCGTAGATCTAGCTTGTTTGTCATAATATAATAGAGACAGTAGATCTAGCTGGTCTGTCGTGTTATAATATAGACAGTAGATCTAGCTGGTCTGTCATAATATAATAGAGACAGAAGATCTAGCTGGTCTGTCATTTTATAATTGAGACAGTAGATCTAGCTGGTCTGTCATAATATAATAGGGACAGTAGATGTAGCTGGTATGTCGTGTTATAATAGAGACAGTAGAGTTAGCTGGTCTGTCATAATATAATAGAGACAGTAGATCTAGCTCGTCTGTCATGTTATAATAGAGACAGTAGAAACAGCTGGTCTGTCATAATATAATAGAGACGGTAGATTTAGCTGGTCTGTCATATTATAATAGAGACAGTAGATCTAGCTGGTCTGGCATAATATTATAGAAACAGTAGATCTAGCTGGTTTGTCATAATATAATAGAGACAGTAGATCTAGCTGGTCTGTCATGTTATAATAGAGACAGTTGATCTAGCTGGTCTGTCATAATATAATAGAGACAGAAGATCTAGCTGGTCTGTCATAATGTAATAGAGTCAGTAGATCTAGCTGGTCTGTCATAATATAATAGAGACAGTAGATCTAGCTGGTCTGTCATTTTATAATAGAGACAGTAGATCTATCTGGTCTTTCATAATATAATAGAGCCAGTAGATGTAGCTGGTCTGTCATATTATAATAGAGACAGTATATCTAGCTGGTCTGTCATAATATAATAGAGACAGTAGATCTAGCTGGTCTGTCATATTGTAGTAGAGACAGTAGATCTAGCTGGTCTGTCATATTGTAGTAGAGACAGTAGATCTAGCTGGTCTGTCATAATATAATAGAGACAGTAGATCTAGCTGGTTTGTCATAATATAATAGAGACAGTAGATCTAGCTGTTCTGTCATAATATGATAGAGACAGTAGATCTAGCTGGTCTGTCATATTGTAATAGAGACAGTAGATCAAGCTGATCTGTCATAATATAATAGAGACAGTAGATCTAGCAGGTCTATCATAATATAACATAGAGAGTAGATCTAGCTGGTCTGTCATAATATATCAAAAAGTGTAGATCTAGTTGGTCTGTCATAATACAATAGAGACAGTAGATCTAGCTGGTCTGTCATGTTATAATAGAGACAGTAGATCTAGCTAGTCTGTAATAATATAATAGAGACAGTAGATCTAGCGGGTCTGTCATAATATAACAGAGACCGTAGATCTAGCTTGTTTGTCATAATATAATAGAGACAGTAGATCTAGCTGGTCTGTCGTGTTATAATATAGACAGTAGATCTAGCTGGTCTGTCATAATATAATAGAGACAGAAGATCTAGCTGGTCTGTCATTTTATAATTGAGACAGTAGATCTAGCTGGTCTGTCATAATATAATAGGGACAGTAGATGTAGCTGGTATGTCGTGTTATAATAGAGACAGTAGAGTTAGCTGGTCTGTCATAATATAATAGAGACAGTAGATCTAGCTCGTCTGTCATGTTATAATAGAGACAGTAGAAACAGCTGGTCTGTCATAATATAATAGAGACGGTAGATTTAGCTGGTCTGTCATATTATAATAGAGACAGTAGATCAAGCTGGTCTGTCATAATATAATAGAGACAGTAGATCTAGCAGGTCTGTCATAATATAATAGAGGCAGTAGATCTAGCTGGTCTGTCATAATATAATAGAGACAGTAGATCTAGCTGGTCTGTCATAATATAATATCGACAGTAGATCTAGCTGGTCTGTCATAATATAACAGAGAGAGTAGATCTAGTTGGTCTGTCATAATATAATAGAGACAGTAGATCTAGCTAGTCTGTAATAATATAATAGAGACAGTAGAGTTAGCTGGTCTGTCATAATATAATAGAGACAGTAGATCTAGATGGTCTGTCATAATATAATAGAGACAGTAGATCTAGCAGGTCTATCATAATATATTAGAGACTGTAGATGTAGGTGGTCTGTTATAATATGATAGAGGCAGTAGTTCTAGTTGGTCTGTCATAATATAACAGAGACAGTAGATGTAGCTCATCTGTCATAATATAATAGAGACAGTAGATCTAGCTGGTCTGTCATAATATAATAGAGACAGTATATCTAGCTGGTCTGTCATAATATAATAGAGACAGTAGATCTAGCTGGTCTGTCATAATATAACAGAGACAGTAGATCTAACTGGTCTGGCATAATATTATAGAAACAGTAGATCTAGCTGGTTTGTCATAATGTAATAGAGACAGTAGATCTAGCTGGTCTGTCATGTTATAATAGAGACAGTTGATCTAGCTGGTCTGTCATAATATAATAGAGACAGAAGATCTAGCTGGTCTGTCATAATGTAATAGAGTCAGTAGATCTAGCTGGTCTGTCATAATATAATAGAGACAGTAGATCTAGCTGGTCTGTCATTTTATAATAGAGACAGTAGATCTATCTGGTCTTTCATAATATAATAGAGCCAGTAGATGTAGCTGGTCTGTCATATTATAATAGAGACAGTATATCTAGCTGGTCTGTCATAATATAATAGAGACAGTACATCTAGCTGGTCTGTCATATTGTAGTAGAGACAGTAGATCTAGCTGGTCTGTCATAATATAATAGAGACAGTAGATATAGCTGGTTTGTCATAATATAATAGAGACAGTAGATCTAGCTGGTCTGTCATAATATGATAGAGACAGTAGATCTAGCTGGTCTGTCATGTTATAATAGAGACAGTAGATCCAGCTGGTCTGTCATAATATAATAGAGACGGTAGATTTAGCTGGTCTGTCATATTGTAATAGAGACAGTAGATCAAGCTGGTCTGTCATAATATAATAGAGACAGTAGATCTAGCAAGTCTATCATAATATAACAGAGAGAGTAGATCTAGCTGGTCTGTCATAATATAACAAAGATAGTAGATCTCGTTGGTCTGTCATAATATAACAGAGAGAGTAGATCTAGTTGGTCTGTCATAATATAATAGAGACAGTAGATCTAGCTAGTCTGTAATAATATAATAGAGACAGTAGATCTAGCTGGTCTGTCATAATATAATTGAGTCAGTAGATCAAGCTGGTCTGTCATAATATCACAGAGACAGCAGATCTAGCTGGTCTGTCATAATATAATAGAGACAGTAGATCTAGCTGGTCTGTCATAATATAATAGGGACAGTAGAGTTAGCTAGTCTGTAATAATATAATAGAGACAGTAGATCTAGCTGGTCTGTCGTGTTATAATAGAGACAGTAGATCTAGCTGGTCTGTCATAATATAATAGAAACAGAAGATCTAGCTGGTCTGTCATTTTATAATTGAGACAGTAGATCTAGCTGGTCTGTCATAATATAATAGGGACAGTAGATGTAGCTGGTATGTCGTGTTATAATAGAGACAGTAGAGTTAGCTGGTTTGTCATAATATAATAGAGACAGTAGATCTAGCTGGTCTGTCATGTTATAATAGAGACAGTAGATCCAGCTGGTCTGGCATAATATAATAGAGACGGTAGATTTAGCTGGTCTGTCATATTATAATAGAGATAGTAGATCAAGCTGGTCTGTCATAATATAGAGACAATAGATCTAGCAGGTCTGTCATAATATAATAGAGACAGTAGATCTAGCTGGTCTGTCATAATATAATAGAGACAGTAGATCTAGCTGGTCTGACATAATATAATAAAGACAGTAGATCTAGCAGGTCTGTCATAAAATAATAGAGACAGTAGATCTAGCTGGTCTGTCATAATATAATAGAGGCAGTAGATCTAGCTGGTCTGTCATATTATAATATCGACAGTAGATCTAGCTGGTCTGTCATAATATAACAGAGAGAGTAGATCTAGTTGGTCTGTCATAATATAATAGAGACAGTAGATCTAGCTGGTCTGTCATTTTATAATTGAGACAGTAGATCTAGCTGGTCTGTCATAATATAATAGGGACAGTAGATGTAGCTGGTATGTCGTGTTATAATAGAGACAGTAGAGTTAGCTGGTATGTCGTGTTATAATAGAGACAGTAGAGTTAGCTGGTCTGTCATAATATAATAGAGACAGTAGATCTAGTTGGTCTGTCAAAATATAATAGAGACAGTAGATCTAGCTGGTCTGTCATAATATAACAGAGACAGTAGATGTAGCTGGTCTGTCATAATATAATAGAGACGGTAGATTTAGCTGGTCTGTCATATTATAATAGAGACAGTAGATCAAGCTGGTCTGTCATAATATAATAGAGACAGTAGATCTAGCTGGTCTGTCATAATATAATAGAGACAGTAGATCTAGCTGGTCTTTCATATTGTAGTAGAGACAGTAGATCTAGCTGGTCTGTCATAATATAATAGAGACAGTAGATCTAGCTGGTTTGTCATAATATAATAGAGACTGTAGATCTAGCTGGTCTGTCATAATATAATAGGGACAGTAGATCTAGCTGGTCTGTCATGTTATAATAGAGACAGTATATCCAGCTGGTCTGTCATAATATAATAGAGACGGTAGATTTAGCTGGTCTGTCATAATATAATAGAGACAGTAGATCTAGCTGGTCTGTCATATATTAATATCGACAGTAGATCTAGCTGGTCTGTCATAATATAACAGAGAGAGTAGATCTAGCTGGTCTGTCATAATATAATAGAGACGGTAGATTTAGCTGGTCTGTAATATTATAATAGAGACAGTAGATCTAGCTAGTCTGTAATAATATAATAGAGACAGTAGATCTAGCTGGTCTGTCATAATATAACAGAGACAGTAGATCTAGAGGGTCTGTCATAATATAATAGAGACAGTAGATCTAGCTGGTCTGTCATAATATAACAGAGACAGTAGATCTAGCTGGTCTGTCATAATATAATAGAGACAGAAGATCTAGCTGGTATTTCGTGGTATAATAGAGACAGTAGAGTTAGGCGGTCTGGCATAATATAATAGAGACAGTAGATCTAGTTGGTCTGTCATGTTATAATAGAGACAGTAGATCCAGCTGGTCTGTCATATTTCAATAGAGACAGTAGATCAAGCTGGTCTGTCATAATATAATAGAGACAGTTGATCTAGCTGGTCTGTCATATTATAATAGAGACAGTAGATCTAGCAGGTCTGTCATAATATAATAGAGACAGTAGATCTAGCTGGTCAGTCATAATATAATAGAGACAGTAGATCTAGCTGGTCTGTCATAATATAATAGAGACAGTAGATCTAGCTGGTCTGTCATAATATAACAGAGACAGTAGATCTAGCTGGTCTGTCATAATATAATAGAGACAGTAGATCTAGCTGGTCTGTCATATTATAATATCGACAGTAGATCTAGCTGGTCTGTCATAATATAACAGAGAGAGTAGATCTAGTTGGTCTGTCATAATATAATAGAGACAGTAGATCTAGCTGGTCTGTCATTTTATAATTGAGACAGTAGATCTAGCTGGTCTGTCATAATATAATAGGGACAGTAGATGTAGCTGGTATGTCGTGTTATAATAGAGACAGTAGAGTTAGCTGGTCTGTCATAATATAATAGAGACAGTAGATCTAGATGGTCTGTCATAATATAATAGAGACAGTAGATCTAGCAGGTCTATCATAATTTATTAGAGACTGTAGATGTAGGTGTTCAGTTATAATATGATAGAGGCAGTAGTTCTAGTTGGTCTGTCATAATATAACAGAGACAGTAGATGTAGCTCATCTGTCATAATATAATAGAGACAGTAGATCTAGCTGGTCTGTCATTGTATAATAGAGACAGTAGATCTAGCTGGTCTGTCATACTGTAATAGAGCCAGTAGATGTAGCTGGTCTGTCGTATTATAATAGAGACAGTATATCTAGCTGGTCTGTCATAATATAATAGAGACAGTAGTCTAGCTGGTCTGTCATAATATAACAGAGACAGTAGATCTAGCTGGTCTGGCATAATATAATAGAAACAGTAGAACTAGCTGGTTTGTCATAATATAATAGAGACAGTAGATCTAGCTGGTCTGTCATGTTATAATAGAGACAGTTGATCTAGCTGGTCTGTCATAATATAATAGAGACAGTAGATCTAGCTGGTCTGTCATAATATAATAGAGACAGTAGATCTAGCTGGTCTGTCATAATATAATAGAGACAATAGATCTAGCTGGTTTGTCATAATATAATAGAGACAGTAGATCTAGCTGGTCTGTCATAATATAACAGAGACAGTAGATCTAGCTGGTCTGTCATAATATAATAGAGACAGAAGATCTAGCTGGTATTTCGTGGTATAATAGAGACAGTAGAGTTAGGCGGTCTGGCATAATATAATAGAGACAGTAGATCTAGTTGGTCTGTCATAATATAATAGAGACAGTAGATCTAGCTGGTCTGTCATAATATAATAGAGACAGTAGATCTAGCTGGTCTGTCATGTTATAATAGAGACAGTAGATCCAGCTGGTCTGTCATATTTCAATAGAGACAGTAGATCAAGCTGGTCTGTCATAATATAATAGAGACAGTAGATCTAGCTGGTCTGTCATATTATAATAGAGACAGTAGATCTAGCAGGTCTGTCATAATATAATAGAGACAGTAGATCTAGCTGGTCAGTCATAATATAATAGAGACAGTAGATCTAGCTGGTCTGTCATAATATAATAGAGACAGTAGATCTAGCTGGTCTGTCATAATATAACAGAGACAGTAGATCTAGCTGGTCTGTCATAATATAATAGAGACAGTAGATCTAGCTGGTCTGTCATAATATAATAGGGACAGTAGATGTAGCTGGTATGTCGTGTTATAATAGAGACAGTAGAGTTAGCTGGTCTGTCATAATATAATAGAGACAGTAGATCTAGATGGTCTGTCATAATATAATAGAGACAGTAGATCTAGCAGGTCTATCATAATTTATTAGAGACTGTAGATGTAGGTGTTCAGTTATAATATGATAGAGGCAGTAGTTCTAGTTGGTCTGTCATAATATAACAGAGACAGTAGATGTAGCTCATCTGTCATAATATAATAGAGACAGTAGATCTAGCTGGTCTGTCATTGTATAATAGAGACAGTAGATCTAGCTGGTCTGTCATACTGTAATAGAGCCAGTAGATGTAGCTGGTCTGTCGTATTATAATAGAGACAGTATATCTAGCTGGTCTGTCATAATATAATAGAGACAGTAGTCTAGCTGGTCTGTCATAATATAACAGAGACAGTAGATCTAGCTGGTCTGGCATAATATAATAGAAACAGTAGAACTAGCTGGTTTGTCATAATATAATAGAGACAGTAGATCTAGCTGGTCTGTCATGTTATAATAGAGACAGTTGATCTAGCTGGTCTGTCATAATATAATAGAGACAGTAGATCTAGCTGGTCTGTCATAATATAATAGAGACAGTAGATCTAGCTGGTCTGTCATAATATAATAGAGACAATAGATCTAGCTGGTTTGTCATAATATAATAGAGACAGTAGATCTAGCTGGTCTGTCATAATATGATAGAGACAGTAGATCTAGCTGGTCTGTCATATTGTAATAGAGACAGTAGATCTAGCTGGTCTGTCATAATATAATAGAGACAGTAGATCTAGCAGGTCTATCATAATATAACAGAGAGAGTAGATCTAGTTGGTCTGTCATAATATAATAGAGAAAGTAGATCTAGCTGGTCTGTCATGTTATAATAGAGACAGTAGATCTAGCTAGTCTGTAATAATATAATAGAGACAGTAGATCTAGCTGGTCTGTAATAATATAATAGAGACAGTTGATCTAGCGGGTCTGTCATAATATAACAGAGAACGTAGATCTAGCTTGTTTGTCATAATATAATAGAGACAGTAGATCTAGCTGGTCTGTCGTGTTATAATATAGACAGTAGATCTAGCTGGTCTGTCATAATATAATAGAGAAAGAAGATCTAGCTGGTCTGTCATTTTATAATTGAGACAGTAGATCTAGCTGGTCTGTCATAATATAATAGGGACAGTAGATGTAGCTGGTATGTCGTGTTATAATAGAGACAGTAGAGTTAGCTGGTCTGTCATAATATAAGAGACAGTAGATCTAGCTCGTCTGTCATGTTATAATAGAGACAGTAGAAACAGCTGGTCTGTCATAATATAATAGAGACGGTAGATTTAGCTGGTCTGTCATATTATAATAGAGACAGTAGATCAAGCTGGTCTGTCATAATATAATAGAGACAGTAGATCTAGCAGGTCTGTCATAATATAATAGAGACAGTAGATCTAGCTGGTCTGTCATAATATAATAGAGACAGTAGATCTAGCTGGTCTGTCATATTATAATATCGACAGTAGATCTAGCTGGTCTGTCATAATATAACAGAGAGAGTAGATCTAGTTGGTCTGTCATAATATAATAGAGACAGTAGATCTAGCTGGTCTGTCATTTTATAATTGAGACAGTAGATCTAGCTGGTCTGTCATAATATAATAGGGACAGTAAATGTAGCTGGTATGTTGTGTTATAATAGAGACAGTAGAGTTAGCTGGTCTGTCATAATATAATAGAGACAGTAGATCTAGATGGTCTGTCATAATATAATAGAGACAGTAGATCTAGCAGGTCTATCATAATATATTAGAGACTGTAGATGTAGGTGGTCTGTTATAATATGATAGAGGCAGTAGTTCTAGTTGGTCTGTCATAATATAACAGAGACAGTAGATGTAGCTCATCTGTCATAATATAATAGAGACAGTAGATCTAGCTGGTCTGTCATAATATAACAGAGACAGTAGATCTAGCTGGTCTGGCATAATATTATAGAAACAGTAGATCTAGCTGGTTTGTCATAATATAATAGAGACAGTAGATCTAGCTGGTCTGTCATGTTATAATAGAGACAGTTGATCTAGCTGGTCTGTCATAATATAATAGAGACAGAAGATCTAGCTGGTCTGTCATAATATAATTGAGTCAGTAGATCAAGCTGGTCTGTCATAATATCACAGAGACAGCAGATCTAGCCGGTCTGTCATAATATAATAGAGACAGTAGATCTAGCTGGTCTGTCATGTTATAATAGAGAGAGTAGATCTAGCTGGTCTGTCATAATATAATTGAGTCAGTAGATCAAGCTGGTCTGTCATAATATCACAGAGACAGCAGATCTAGCTGGTCTGTCATAATATAATAGAGACAGTAGATCTAGCTGGTCTGTCATGTTATAATAGAGACAGTAGATCCAGCCGGTCTGTCATATTTTAATAGAGACAGTAGAGTTAGCTAGTCTGTAATAATATAATAGAGACAGTAGATCTAGCTGGTCTGTCATAATATAATAGAAACAGAAGATCTAGCTGGTCTGTCATTTTATAATTGAGACAGTAGATCTAGCTGGTCTGTCATAATATAATAGGGACAGCAGATGTAGCTGGTATGTCGTGTTATAATAGAGACAGTAGAGTTAGCTGGTCTGTCATAATATAATAGAGACAGTAGATCTAGCTGGTCTGTCATGTTATAATAGAGACAGTAGATCCAGCTGGTCTGGCATAATATAATAGAGACGGTAGATTTAGCTGGTCTGTCATATTATAATAGAGATAGTAGATCAAGCTGGTCTGTCATAATATAGAGACAGTAGATCTAGCAGGTCTGTCATAATATAATAGAGACAGTAGATCTAGCTGGTCTGTCATAATATAATAGAGACAGTAGATCTAGCTGGTCTGTCATAATATAATAAAGACAGTAGATCTAGCAGGTCTGTCATAATATAATAGAGACAGTAGATCTAGCTGGTCTGTCATAATATAATAGAGGCAGTAGATCTAGCTGGTCTGTCATATTATAATATCGACAGTAGATCTAGCTGGTCTGTCATAATATAACAGAGAGAGTAGATCTAGTTGGTCTGTCATAATATAATAGAGACAGTAGATCTAGCTGGTCTGTCATTTTATAATAGAGACAGTAGATCTAGCTGGTCTGTCATAATATAATAGGGACAGTAGATGTAGCTGGTATGTTGTGTTATAATAGAGACAGTAGAGTTAGCTGGTCTGTCATAATATAATAGAGACAGTAGATCTAGATGGTCTGTCATAATATAACAGAGACAGTAGATCTAGCAGGTCTATCATAATATATTAGAGACTGTAGATGTAGGTGGTCTGTTATAATATGATAGAGGCAGTAGTTCTAGTTCGTCTGTCATAATATAACAGAGACAGTAGATGTAGCTCATCTGTCATAATATAATAGAGACAGTAGATCTAGCTGGTCTGGCATAATATTATAGAAACAGTAGATCTAGCTGGTTTGTCATAATATAATAGAGACAGTAGATCTAGCTGGTCTGTCATGTTATAATAGAGACAGTTGATCTAGCTGGTCTGTCATAATATAATAGAGACAGAAGATCTAGCTAGTCTGTCATAATATAATTGAGTCAGTAGATCAAGCTGGTCTGTCATAATATCACAGAGACAGCAGATCTAGCTGGTCTGTCATAATATAATAGAGACAGTAGATCTAGCTGGTCTGTCATGTTATAATAGAGAGAGTAGATCTAGCTGGTCTGTCATAATATAATTGAGTCAGTAGATCAAGCTGGTCTGTCATAATATCACAGAGACAGCAGATCTAGCTGGTCTGTCATAATATAATAGAGACAGTAGATCTAGCTGGTCTGTCATGTTATAATAGAGACAGTAGATCTAGCCGGTTTGTCATATTTTAATAGAGACAGTAGAGTTAGCTAGTCTGTAATAATATAATAGAGACAGTAGATCTAGCTGGTCTGTCGTGTTATAATAGAGACAGTAGATCTAGCTGGTCTGTCGTGTTATAATATAATAGAAACAGAAGATGTAGCTGGTCTGTCATTTTATAATAGAGACAGTAGATCTAGCTGGTCTGTCATGTTATAATAGAGACAGTAGATCCAGCTGGTCTGGCATAATATAATAGAGACAGTAGATCTAGCTGGTCTGTCATAATATAATAGAGACAGTAGATCTAGCTGGTCTGTCATAATATAATAAAGACAGTAGATCTAGCAGGTCTGTCATAATATAATAGAGACAGTAGATCTAGCTGGTCTGTCATAATATAATAGAGGCAGTAGATCTAGCTGGTCTGTCATATTATAATATCGACAGTAGATCTAGCTGGTCTGTCATAATATAACAGAGAGAGTAGATCTAGTTGGTCTGTCATAATATAATAGAGACAGTAGATCTAGCTGATCTGTCATTTTATAATTGAGACAGTAGATCTAGCTGGTCTGTCATAATATAATAGGGACAGTAGATGTAGCTGGTATGTCGTGTTATAATAGAGACAGTAGAGTTATCTGGTCTGTCATAATATAATAGAGACAGTAGATCTAGTTGGTCTGTCAAAATATAATAGAGACAGTAGATCTAGCTGGTCTGTCATAATATAATAGAGACAGTAGATGTAGCTGGTCTGTCATATTATAATAGAGACAGTATATCTAGCTGGTCTGTCATAATATAATAGAGACAGTAGATCTAGCGTGTCTTTCATATTGTAGTAGAGACAGTAGATCTAGCTGGTCTGTCATAATATAATAGAGACAGTAGATCTAGCTGGTTTGTCATAATATAATAGAGACTGTAGATCTAGCTGGTCTGTCATAATATAATAGGGACAGTAGATCTAGCTGGTCTGTCATGTTATAATAGAGACAGTATATCCAGCTGGTCTGTCATAATATAATAGAGACGGTAGATTTAGCTGGTCTGTCATATTATAATAGAGACAGTAGATCAAGCTGGTCTGTCATAATATAATAGAGACAGTAGATCTAGCTGGTCTGTCATAATATAATAGAGACAGTAGATCTAGCTGGTCTGTCATCATATAATAGAGACAGTAGATCTAGCTGGTCTGTCATATATTAATATCGACAGTAGATCTAGCTGGTCTGTCATAATATAACAGAGAGAGCAGATCTAGTTGGTCTGTCATAATATAATAGAGACGGTAGATTTAGCTGGTCTGTAATATTATAATAGAGACAGTAGATCTAGCTAGTCTGTAATAATATAATAGAGACAGTAGATCTAGCTGGTCTGTCATAATATAACAGAGACAGTAGATCTAGAGGGTCTGTCATAATATAATAGAGACAGTAGATCTAGCTGGTCTGTCATAATATAACAGAGACAGTAGATCTAGCTGGTCTGTCATAATATAATAGAGACAGTAGATCTAGCTGGTTTGTCATAATATAATAGAGACTGTAGATCTAGCTGGTCTGTCATAATATAATAGGGACAGTAGATCTAGCTGGTCTGTCATGTTATAATAGAGACAGTATATCCAGCTGGTCTGTCATAATATAATAGAGACGGTAGATTTAGCTGGTCTGTCATATTATAATAGAGACAGTAGATCAAGCTGGTCTGTCATAATATAATAGAGACAGTAGATCTAGCTGGTCTGTCATAATATAATAGAGACAGTAGATCTAGCTGGTCTGTCATATATTAATATCGACAGTAGATCTAGCTGGTCTGTCATAATATAACAGAGAGAGTAGATCTAGTTGGTCTGTCATAATATAATAGAGACGGTAGATTTAGCTGGTCTGTAATATTATAATAGAGACAGTAGATCTAGCTAGTCTGTAATAATATAATAGAGACAGTAGATCTAGCTGGTCTGTCATAATATAACAGAGACAGTAGATCTAGAGGGTCTGTCATAATATAATAGAGACAGTAGATCTAGCTGGTCTGTCATAATATAACAGAGACAGTAGATCTAGCTGGTCTGTCGTAATATAATAGAGACAGAAGATCTAGCTGGTCTGTCATTTTATAATAGAGACAGTAGATCTAGCTGGTCTGTCATAATATAATAGAGACAGTAGATGTAGCTGGTATTTCGTGGTATAATAGAGACAGTAGAGTTAGCTGGTCTGTCATAATATAATAGAGACAGTAGATCTAGGTAGTCTGTCATAATATAATAGAGACAGTAGATCTATCTGGTCTGTCATAATATAATAGACACAAAGAGACAGTTGATCTAGCTGGTCTGTCATAATATAATAGAGACAGAAGATCTAGCTGGTCTGTCATAATATAATAGAGACAGTAGATCTAGCTGGTCTGTCATGTTATAATAGAGACAGTAGATCCAGCTGGTCTGTCATATTTCAATAGAGACAGTAGATCAAGCTGGTCTGTCATAATATAACAGAGACAGAAGATCTAGCTGGTCTTTCATAATATAATAGAGACAGTAGTTCTAGCTGGTCTGTCATGTTATAATAGAGACAGTAGATCCAGCTGGTCTGTCATATTTTAATAGAGACAGTAGAGTTAGCTAGTCTGTAATAATATAATAGAGACAGTAGATCTAGCTGGTCTGTCATGTTATAATAGAGACAGTAGATCCAGCTGGTCCGTCATATTATAATAGAGACAGTAGATCTAGCTGGTCTGTCATGTCATAATAGAGAGAGTAGATCTAGCTGGTCTGTCATGTTATAATAGAGACAGTAGATCTAGCAGGTCTGTCATGTTATAATAGAGACAGTAGATCCAGCTGCTCTGTCATATTATAATAGAGACAGTAGATCTAGCTGGTCTGTCATGTCATAATAGAGACAGTAGATCTAGCTGGTTTGTCATAATATAATAGAGACAGTAGATCTAGCTGGTCTGTCATGTTATAATAGACACAGTAGATCTAGCAGGCATGTCATATTATAATAGCGACAGTAGATCTAGCTGGTCTGACATATTATAATAGTGACAGTAGATCTAGCTGGTCTGTCATAATATAATAGAGACAGTAGATCTAGGTAGTCTGTCATAATATAATAGAGACAGTAGATCTATCTGGTCTGTCATAATATAATAGACACAAAGAGACAGTTGATCTAGCTGGTCTGTCATAATATAATAGAGACAGAAGATCTAGCTGGACTGTCATAATATAATAAAAACAGTAGATCTAGCTGGTCTGTCATCAAATAACAGAGACAGTAGATCTAGCTGGTCTGTCATAACATAATAGAGACAATAGATCTAGTTGGTCTGTCATGTTATAGTAGAGACAGTAGATCTAGCTGGTCTGTCATAACGTAATAGAGACAGTAGATGTAGCCGGTCTATCATATTATAATAGAGACAGTAGGTCTAGCCGGTCTGTCATAATATAATGGAGACAGTAGATCTAGCTGGTTTGTCATAATATAATCGAGACAGTAGATCTAGCTGGTCTGTCATAACGTAATAGAGACAGTAGATGTAGCCGGTCTATCATATTATAATAGAGACAGTAGGTCTAGCCGGTCTGTCATAATATAATGGAGACAGTAGATCTAGCTGGTCTGTCATATTATAATAGAGACAGTAGATCTAGCTGGTCTGTCATAATATAATAGAGACAGTAGATCCAGCTGGTCTGTCATAATATAATAGAGACAGTAGATCTAGCTGGTCTGTCATATTATAATAGAGTCAGTAGATCAAGCTGGTCTGTCATAATATAACAGAGACAGCAGATCTAGCTGGTCTTTCATAATATAATAGAGACAGTAGATCTAGCTGGTCTGTCATGTTATAATAGAGACAGTAGATCCAGCTGGTCTGTCATATTTTAATAGGGACAGTAGAGTTAGCTAGTCTGTAATAATATAATAGAGACAGTAGATCTAGCTGGTCTGTCATGTTATAATAGAGACAGTAGATCCAGCTGGTCCGTCATATTATAATAGAGACAGTAGATCTAGCTGGACTGTCATGTCATAATAGAGAGAGTAGATCTAGCTGGTCTGTCATGTTATAATAGAGACAGTAGATCTAGCAGGTCTGTCATGTTATAATAGAGACAGTAGATCCAGCTGGTCCGTCATATTATAATAGAGACAGTAGATCTAGCTGGTCTGTCATGTCATAATAGAGACAGTAGATCTAGCTGGTCTGTCATAACATAATAGAGACAATAGATCTAGTTGGTCTGTCATGCTATAGTAGAGACAGTAGATCTAGCTGGTCTGTCATAATGTAATAGAGACAGTAGATGTAGCCGGTCTATCATATTATAATAGAGACAGTAGGTCTAGCTGGTCTGTCATAATATAATGGAGACAGTAGATCTAGCTGGTTTGTCATAATATAATCGAGACAGTAGATCTAGCTGGTCTGTCATATTATAATAGAGACAGTAGATCTAGCTGGTCTGTCATAATATAATAGAGACAGTAGATCCAGCTGGTCTGTCATAATATAATAGAGACAGTAGATCTAGCTGGTTTGTCATAATATAATAGAGACAGTAGATCTAGCTGGTCTGTCATGTTATAATAGAGACAGTAGATCTAGCTGGTCTGTCATGTTATAATAGAGACAGTAGATCTAGCTGGTTTGTCATAATATAATAGAGACAGTAGATCTAGCTTGTCTGTCATGTTTTAATAGAGACAGTAGATCCAGCTGGTCCGTCATATTATAATAGAGACAGTAGATCTAGCTCATCTGTAATAATATAATAGAGACAGTAGATCCAGCTGGTCTGTCATGTCATAATAGAGACAGTAGATCTAGCAGGTATGTCATAATATAATAGAGAGAGTAGATCTAGGTGGTTTGTCATAATATAATAGAGACAGTAGATCTAGCTGGTCTGTGATGTTATAATAGAGACAGTAGATCCAGCTGGTCCGTCATATTATAATAGAGACAGTAGATCTAGCTCATCTGTAATAATATAATAGAGACAGTAGATCTAGCTGGTCTGTCATGTCATAATAGAGACAGTAGATATATCTGGTCTGTCATGGTATATTAGAGACAGTAGATCTAGCAGGTATGTCATAATATAATAGAGACAGTAGATCTAGCTGGTCTGTCATATTATAATAGCGACAGTAGATCTAGCTGGTCTGACATATTATAATAGCGACAGTAGATCTAGCTGGTCTGTCATAATATAATAGAGACAGTAGATCTAGGTAGTCTGTCATAATATAATAGAGACAGTAGATCTAGCTGGTCTGTCATAATATAATAGACACAAAGAGACAGTTGATCTAGCTGGTCTGTCATAATATAATAGAGACAGAAGATCTAGCTGGACTGTCATAATATAATAAAAACAGTAGATCTAGCTGGTCTGTCATCAAATAACAGAGACAGTAGATCTAGCTCGTCTGTAATAATATAATAGAGACAGTAGATCTAGCTCGTCTGCCATAATATAACAGAGACAGTAGATCTAGCTGGTCTGTAATAATATAATAGAGACAGTAGATCTAGCTGGTCCGTCATATTATAATAGAGACAGTAGATCTAGCTCGTCTGTAATAATATAATAGAGACAGTAGATCTAGCTGGTCTGCCATAATATAACAGAGACAGTAGATCTAGCTGGTCTGTCATAATATAATAGAGACAGTAGATCTAGCTGGTCTGTCATGTTATAATAGAGACAGTAGATCTAGCTGGTTTGTCATAATATAATAGAGACAGTAGATCTAGCTGGTCTGTCATGTCATAATAGAGACAGTAGATCTAGCAGGTATGTCATAATATAATAGAGACAGTAGATCTAGCTGGTCTGTCATATTATAAAGAGACAGAAGATCTAGCTGGTTTGTCATAATATAATAGAGTCAGTAGATCAAGCTGGTCTGTCATGTCATAATAGAGACAGTAGATCTAGCAGGTATGTCATAATATAATAGAGACAGTAGATCTAGCTGGTCTGTCATATTATAATAGAGACAGAATATCTAGCTGGTTTGTCATAATATAATAGAGTCAGTAGATCAAGCTGGTCTGTCATAATATAACAGAGACAGCAGATCTAGCTGGTCTGTAATAATATAATAGAGACAGTAGATCTAGCTGGTCTGTCATGTGATAATAGAGACAGTAGATCCAGCTGGTCTGTCATGTCATAATAGAGACAGTAGATCTAGCAGGTATGTCATAATATAATAGAGACAGTAGATCTAGCTGGTCTGTCATATTATAATAGAGACAGAAGATCTAGCTGGTTTGTCATAATATAATAGAGACAGTAGATCTAGCTGGTCTGTCATATTATAATAGAGACAGAAGATCTAGCTGGTTTGTCATAATATAATAGAGTCAGTAGATCAAGCTGGTCTGTCATGTCATAATAGAGAAAGTAGATCTAGCAGGTATGTCATAATATAATAGAGACAGTAGATCTAGCTGGTCTGTCATATTATAATAGAGACAGAAGATCTAGCTGGTTTGTCATAATATAATAGAGTCAGTAGATCAAGCTGGTCTGTCATGTCATAATAGAGACAGTAGATCTAGCAGGTATGTAATAATATAATAGAGACAGTAGATCTAGCTGGTCTGCCATAATATAACAGAGACAGTAGATCTAGCTGGTCTGTCATAATATAATAGAGACAGTAGATCTAGCTGGTCTGTCATGTTATAATAGAGACAGTAGATCTAGCTGGTTTGTCATAATATAATAGAGACAGTAGATCTAGCTGGTCTGTCATGTCATAATAGAGACAGTAGATCTAGCAAGTATGTCATAATATAATAGAGACAGTAGATCTAGCTGGTCTGTCATATTATAATAGAGACAGAAGATCTAGCTGGTTTGTCATAATATAATAGAGTCAGTAGATCAAGCTGGTCTGTCATGTCATAATAGAGACAGTAGATCTAGCAGGTATGTCATAATATAATAGAGACAGTAGATCTAGCTGGTCTGTCATATTATAATAGAGACAGAAGATCTAGCTGGTTTGTCATAATATAATAGAGTCAGTAGATCAAGCTGGTCTGTCATAATATAACAGAGACAGCAGATCTAGCTGGTCTGTAATAATATAATAGAGACAGTAGATCTAGCTGGTCTGTCATGTGATAATAGAGACAGTAGATCCAGCTGGTCTGTCATGTCATAATAGAGACAGTAGATCTAGCAGGTATGTCATAATATAATAGAGACAGTTGATCTAGCTGGTCTGTCATATTATAATAGAGACAGAAGATCTAGCTGGTTTGTCATAATATAATAGAGTCAGTAGATCAAGCTGGTCTGTCATAATATAACAGAGACAGCAGATCTAGCTGGTCTGTAATAATATAATAGAGACAGTAGATCTAGCTGGTCTGTCATGTGATAATAGAGACAGTAGATCCAGCTTGTCCGTCATATTATAATAGAGACAGTAGATCTAGCTGGTCTGTCATGTCATAATAGAGACAGTAGATCTAGCTGGTTTGTCATAATATAATAGAGAGAGTAGATCTAGCTGGTCTGTCATGTTATAATAGAGACAGTAGATCTAGCAGGTATGTCATATTATAATAGCGACAGTAGATCTAGCTGGTCTGCCATAATATAACAGAGACAGTAGATCTAGCTGGTCTGTCATAATATAATAGAGACAGTAGATCTAGCTGGTTTGTCATAATACAATAGAGACAGTAGATATAGCTGGTCTGTCATGTCATAATAGAGACAGTAGATCTAGCAGGTATGTCATAATATAATAGAGACAGTAGATCTAGCTGGTCTGTCATATTATAATAGTGACAGTAGATCTAGCTGGTCTGTCATAATATAATAGAGACAGTGAATCTAGGTAGTCTGTCATAATATAACAGAGACAGTAGATCTAGCTGGTCTGTCATAATATAATAGAGACAGTAGATCTAGCTGGTCTGTCATAATATAATAAAAACAGTAGATCTAGCTGGTCTGTCATAAAATAACAGAGACAGTAGATCTAGCTGGTCTGTCATAACATAATAGAGACAATAGATCTAGTTGGTCTGTCATGTTATAATAGAGACAGTAGATCTAGCTGGTTTGTCATAATGTAATAGAGACAGTAGATCTAGCTGGTCTGTCATAATGTAACAGAGACAGTAGATCTAGCTGGTCTGTCATAATATAATAGAGACGGTAGATCTAGGTAGTCTGTCATAAAATAGAGACAATAGATCTAGTTGGTCTGTCATATTATAATAGACACAAAGAGACAGTTGAACTAGGTGGTCTGTCATAATATAATAAAAACAGTAGATCTAGCTGGTCTGTCATAAAATAACAGAGACAGTAGATGTAGCAGGTCTGTCATGTTATAATAGAGACAGTAGATCTAGCAGGTATGTCATAATATAATAGAGACAGTAGATCTAGGTAGTATGTCATAATATAATAGAGACAGTAGATCTAGCTGGTCTGTCATTATATAATAGACACAAAGAGACAATTGATCTAGCTGGTCTGTCATAATATAATAGAGACAGTAGATCTAGCAGATCTGTCATAATATAATAGAGACCGTAGATCTAGCTGGTCTGTCATGTTATAATAGAGACAGTAGATCTAGCTGGTCTGTCATAATATAATAGACACAAAGAGACAGTTGATCTAGGTGGTCTGTCATAATATAATAAAAACAGTAGATCTAGCTGGTCTGTCATAAAATAACAGAGACAGTAGATCTAGCTGGTCTGTCATAACATAATAGAGACAATAGATCTAGTTGGTCTGTCATATTATAATAGAGACAGTAGGTCTAGCTGGTCTGTCATAATATAATAGACACAAAGAGACAGTTGATCTAGCTGTTTTGTCATATTATAATAGAGACAGTAGGTCTAGTTGGTCTGTAATAATATAATAGAGACAGTAGATCTAGCTGATTTGTCATAATATAATAGACAGTAGATCTAGCTGGTCTGTCATAATATAATAGAGACAGTAGATTAAGCTGGTCTGTAATAATATAATAGAGACAGTAGATCTAGCTGGTCTGTAATAATATAATAGAGGTAGTATATCTAGCTGGTCTGCCATAATGTAACAGAGACAGTAGATCTAGCTGGTCTGTCATAATATAATAGAGACGGTAGATCTAGGTAGTCTGTCATAATATAATAGAGACGGTAGATCTAGCTGGTCTGTCATAATATAATAGAGAAGGTAGATCTAGCTGGTTTGTCATAATATAAAAGAGACAGTAGATCTAGGTAGTCTGTCATAATATAATAGACACAAAGAGACAGTAGATCTAGCTGGTCTGTCATAATGTAATAGAGACAGTAGATGTAGCTGGTCTGTCATATTATAATAGAGACAGTAGGTCTAGCTGGTCTGTCATAATATAATAGAGACAGTAGATCTAGCTGGTTTGTCATAATATAATAGAGACAGTAGATCTAGCTGGTCTGTCATAATATAATAGAGACAGTAGATTAAGCTGGTCTGTAATAATACAATAGAGACAGTAGATCTAGCTGGTCTGTAATAATATAATAGAGAAAGTAGATCTAGCTGGTCTGCCATAATATAATAGAGACAGTAGATCTAGCTGGTCTGTCATAATATAATAGAGACAGTAGATCTAGCGTGTCTTTCATATTGTAGTAGAGACAGTAGATCTAGCTGGTTTGTCATAATATAATAGAGACAGTAGATCTAGCTGGGCTGTCATGTTATAATAGAGTCAGTAGATCTAGCAGAACTGTCATAATATAATAGAGACAGTAGATCTAGCTGGTCTGTCATATTGTAATAGAGACAGTAGATCTGGCTGGTCTTTCATAATATAACAGAGACAGTAGATCTAGCTGGTCTGTCATGTTATAATAGAGACAGTAGATCTAGCTGGTTTGTCATAATATAATAGAGACAGTAGATCCAGCTGGTCCGTCATATTATAATAGAGACAGTAGATCTAGCTGGTCTGTAATTAATATAATATAGACAGTAGATCTAGCTGGTCTGTCATGTTGTAATAGCGACAGTAGATCTAGCTGGTCTGTCATAATATAATAGAGACAGTAGATCTAGGTAGTCTGTCATAATATAATAGAGACAGTAGAGCTAGCTGGTCTGTCATAATATAATAGACACAAAGAGACAGTTGATCTAGCTGGTCTGTCATATTGTAATAGAGACTGTAGATCAGGCTGGTCTGTCATAATATAATAGAGACAGTAGATCTAGCTGGTTTGTCATAATATAATAGAGACAGTAGATCTAGCTGGTCTGTCATAATGTAATAGAGACAGTAGATCTAGCTGGTCTGTCATATTATAATAGGGACAGTAGATGTAGCTGGTTTGTCATAATATAATAGCGACAGTGGATCTAACCGGTCTGTCATAATATAATAGAGACAGAAGATCTAGCCTGTCTGTGATAATATAACGGAGACAGTAGATCTAGCTGGTCTGTCATAATATAATAGAGACAGAAGATCTAGCCTGTCTGTGATAATATAACGGAGACAGTAGATCTAGCTGGTATGTCATAATATAATAGAGACAGTAGATCTAGCTGGGTTGTCATAATATAATAGAGACAGTAGATCTAGCAGATCTGTCATATTATAATAGAGACAGTAGATCTAGCTGGTCTGTCATATTATAATAGCGACAGTAGATCTAGCTGGTCTGTCATGTTATAACAAACAGTAGATCTAGCTGGTCTTTCATAATATAGTAGAGACAGTAGATCTAGCTAGTCTGCCATATTATAATAGTGACAGTAGATCTAGCTGGTCTGTAATAATATAATAGAGACAGTAGATCTAGCTGGTCTGCCATAATATAACAGACAGTAGACCTAGCTGGTCTGTCATAATATAATAGAGACAGTAGATCTAGGTAGTCTGTCATAATATAATAGACACAAAGAGACAGTTGATCTAGCTGGTCTGTCATAACATAATAGAGACAATAGATCTAGTTGGTCTGTCATGTTGTAATAGAGACAGTATATCTAGCTGGTCTGTCATAATATAATAGAGACAGTAGATCTAGCTGGTCTGTCATAATATAATAGACACAAAGAGACAGTTGATCTAGGAGGTCTGTCATAATGTAATAGAGACAGTATATCTAGCTGGTCTGTCATAACATAATAGAGACAATATATCTAGCTGGTCTGTCATATTATAATAGAGACAGTAGGTCTAGCTGGTCTGTCATAATATAATAGAGACAGTAGATCGAGTTGGTCTGTCATAATATAATAGAGACAGTAGATCTAGCTGGTCTGTAATAATATAACAGAGACAGTAGATCTAGCTGGTATGTCATAATATAATAGAGACAGTAGATCTAGCTGGTCTGTAATATTATAATAGCGACAGTAGATCTAGCTGGTCTGTCATATTATAAAAGTGACAGTAGATCGAGCTGGTCTGTCATAATATAATAGAGACATTAGATCTAGGTAATCTGTCATAATATAATAGAGACAGTAAATCTAGCTGGTCTGTCATAATATAATAGACACAGTAAATCTAGCTGGGCTGCTTCTTTATAATAGACACAAAGAGACAGTTGATCTAGCTGGTCTGTAATAATATAATAGCGACAGTAGATCTAGCTGGTCTGTCATAATATAGTAGAGACAGTAGATCTAGCTGGTCTGTCATATTGTCATAATATAATAGAGACATTAGATCTAGCTGGTCTGTCATATTATAATAGAGACAGAAGATCTAGCTGGTTTGTCATAATATAATAGAGTCAGTAGATCAAGCTGGTCTGTCATGTCATAATAGAGACAGTAGATCTAGCAGGTATTTCATAATATAATAGAGACAGTAGATCTAGCTGGTCTGTCATATTATAATAGAGACAGAAGATCTAGCTGGTTTGTCATAATATAATAGAGTCAGTAGATCAAGCTGGTCTGTCATAATATAACAGAGACAGCAGATCTAGCTGGTCTGTAATAATATAATAGAGACAGTAGATCTAGCTGGTCTGCCATAATATAACAGAGACAGTAGATCTAGCTGGTCTGTCATAATATAATAGAGACAGTAGATCTAGCTGGTCTGTCATGTTATAATAGAGACAGTAGATCTAGCTGGTTTGTCATAATATAATAGAGACAGTAGATCTAGCTGGTCTGTCATGTCATAAAAGAGACAGTAGATCTAGCAGGTATGTCATAATATAATAGAGACAGTAGATCTAGCTGGTCTGTCATATTATAATAGAGACAGAAGATCTAGCTGGTTTGTCATAATATAATAGAGTCAGTAGATCAAGCTGGTCTGTCATGTCATAATAGAGACAGTAGATCTAGCAGGTATTTCATAATATAATAGAGACAGTAGATCTAGCTGGTCTGTCATATTATAATAGAGACAGTAGATCTAGGTAGTATGTCATAATATAATAGAGACAGTAGATCTAGCTGGTCTGTCATTATATAATAGACACAAAGAGACAATTGATCTAGCTGGTCTGTCATAATATAATAGAGACAGTAGATCTAGCAGATCTGTCATAATATAATAGAGACAGTAGATCTAGCTGGTCTGTCATGTTATAATAGAGACAGTAGATCTAGCTGGTCTGTCATAATATAATAGACACAAAGAGACAGTTGATCTAGGTGGTCTGTCATAATATAATAAAAACAGTAGATCTAGCTGGTCTGTCATAAAATAACAGAGACAGTAGATCTAGCTGGTCTGTCATAACATAATAGAGACAATAGATCTAGTTGGTCTGTCATATTATAATAGAGACAGTAGGTCTAGCTGGTCTGTCATAATATAATAGACACAAAGAGACAGTTGATCTAGCTGTTTTGTCATATTATAATAGAGACAGTAGGTCTAGCTGGTCTGTAATAATATAATAGAGACAGTAGATCTAGCTGATTTGTCATAATATAATAGACAGTAGATCTAGCTGGTCTGTCATAATATAATAGAGACAGTAGATTAAGCTGGTCTGTAATAATATAATAGAGACAGTAGATCTAGCTGGTCTGTAATAATATAATAGAGGTAGTATATCTAGCTGGTCTGCCATAATGTAACAGAGACAGTAGATCTAGCTGGTCTGTCATAATATAATAGAGACGGTAGATCTAGGTAGTCTGTCATAATATAATAGAGACGGTAGATCTAGCTGGTCTGTCATAATATAATAGAGAAGGTAGATCTAGCTGGTTTGTCATAATATAAAAGAGACAGTTGATCTAGCTGGTCTGTCATAATATAATAGAGACAGTAGATCTAGGTAGTCTGTCATAATATAATAGACACAAAGAGACAGTAGATCTAGCTGGTCTGTCATAATGTAATAGAGACAGTAGATGTAGCTGGTCTGTCATATTATAATAGAGACAGTAGGTCTAGCTGGTCTGTCATAATATAATAGAGACAGTAGATCTAGCTGGTTTGTCATAATATAATAGAGACAGTAGATCTAGCTGGTCTGTCATAATATAATAGAGACAGTAGATTAAGCTGGTCTGTAATAATACAATAGAGACAGTAGATCTAGCTGGTCTGTAATAATATAATAGAGAAAGTAGATCTAGCTGGTCTGCCATAATATAATAGAGACAGTAGATCTAGCTGGTCTGTCATAATATAATAGAGACAGTAGATCTAGCGTGTCTTTCATATTGTAGTAGAGACAGTAGATCTAGCTGGTCTGTCATAATATAATAGAGACAGTAGATGTAGCTGGTATTTCGTGGTATAATAGAGACAGTAGAGTTAGCTGGTCTGTCATAATATAATAGAGACAGTAGATCTAGGTAGTCTGTCATAATATAATAGAGACAGTAGATCTATCTGGTCTGTCATAATATAATAGACACAAAGAGACAGTTGATCTAGCTGGTCTGTCATAATATAATAGAGACAGAAGATCTAGCTGGTCTGTCATAATATAATAGAGACAGTAGATCTAGCTGGTCTGTCATGTTATAATAGAGACAGTAGATCCAGCTGGTCTGTCATATTTCAATAGAGACAGTAGATCAAGCTGGTCTGTCATAATATAACAGAGACAGAAGATCTAGCTGGTCTTTCATAATATAATAGAGACAGTAGTTCTAGCTGGTCTTTCATGTTATAATAGAGACAGTAGATCCAGCTGGTCTGTCATATTTTAATAGAGACAGTAGAGTTAGCTAGTCTGTAATAATATAATAGAGACAGTAGATCTAGCTGGTCTGTCATGTTATAATAGAGACAGTAGATCCAGCTGGTCCGTCATATTATAATAGAGACAGTAGATCTAGCTGGTCTGTCATGTCATAATAGAGAGAGTAGATCTAGCTGGTCTGTCATGTTATAATAGAGACAGTAGATCTAGCAGGTCTGTCATGTTATAATAGAGACAGTAGATCCAGCTGCTCTGTCATATTATAATAGAGACAGTAGATCTAGCTGGTCTGTCATGTCATAATAGAGACAGTAGATCTAGCTGGTTTGTCATAATATAATAGAGACAGTAGATCTAGCTGGTCTGTCATGTTATAATAGACACAGTAGATCTAGCAGGCATGTCATATTATAATAGCGACAGTAGATCTAGCTGGTCTGACATATTATAATAGTGACAGTAGATCTAGCTGGTCTGTCATAATATAATAGAGACAGTAGATCTAGGTAGTCTGTCATATTATAATAGAGACAGTAGATCTATCTGGTCTGTCATAATATAATAGACACAAAGAGACAGTTGATCTAGCTGGTCTGTCATAATATAATAGAGACAGTAGATCTAGCTGGTCTGTCATAATATAATAGACACAAAGAGACAGTTGATCTAGGAGGTCTGTCATAATGTAATAGAGACAGTATATCTAGCTGGTCTGTCATAACATAATAGAGACAATATATCTAGCTGGTCTGTCATATTATAATAGAGACAGTAGGTCTAGCTGGTCTGTCATAATATAATAGAGACAGTAGATCGAGTTGGTCTGTCATAATATAATAGAGACGGTAGATCTAGCTGGTCTGTAATAATATAACAGAGACAGTAGATCTAGCTGGTATGTCATAATATAATAGAGACAGTAGATCTAGCTGGTCTGTAATATTATAATAGCGACAGTAGATCTAGCTGGTCTGTCATATTATAAAAGTGACAGTAGATCGAGCTGGTCTGTCATAATATAATAGAGACATTAGATCTAGGTAATCTGTCATAATATAATAGAGACAGTAAATCTAGCTGGTCTGTCATAATATAATAGACACAGTAAATCTAGCTGGGCTGCTTCTTTATAATAGACACAAAGAGACAGTTGATCTAGCTGGTCTGTAATAATATAATAGCGACAGTAGATCTAGCTGGTCTGTCATAATATAGTAGAGACAGTAGATCTAGCTGGTCTGTCATATTGTCATAATATAATAGAGACATTAGATCTAGCTGGTCTGTCATATTATAATAGAGACAGAAGATCTAGCTGGTTTGTCATAATATAATAGAGTCAGTAGATCAAGCTGGTCTGTCATGTCATAATAGAGACAGTAGATCTAGCAGGTATTTCATAATATAATAGAGACAGTAGATCTAGCTGGTCTGTCATATTATAATAGAGACAGAAGATCTAGCTGGTTTGTCATAATATAATAGAGTCAGTAGATCAAGCTGGTCTGTCATAATATAACAGAGACAGCAGATCTAGCTGGTCTGTAATAATATAATAGAGACAGTAGATCTAGCTGGTCTGCCATAATATAACAGAGACAGTAGATCTAGCTGGTCTGTCATAATATAATAGAGACAGTAGATCTAGCTGGTCTGTCATGTTATAATAGAGACAGTAGATCTAGCTGGTTTGTCATAATATAATAGAGACAGTAGATCTAGCTGGTCTGTCATGTCATAAAAGAGACAGTAGATCTAGCAGGTATGTCATAATATAATAGAGACAGTAGATCTAGCTGGTCTGTCATATTATAATAGAGACAGAAGATCTAGCTGGTTTGTCATAATATAATAGAGTCAGTAGATCAAGCTGGTCTGTCATGTCATAATAGAGACAGTAGATCTAGCAGGTATTTCATAATATAATAGAGACAGTAGATCTAGCTGGTCTGTCATATTATAATAGAGACAGTAGATCTAGGTAGTATGTCATAATATAATAGAGACAGTAGATCTAGCTGGTCTGTCATTATATAATAGACACAAAGAGACAATTGATCTAGCTGGTCTGTCATAATATAATAGAGACAGTAGATCTAGCAGATCTGTCATAATATAATAGAGACAGTAGATCTAGCTGGTCTGTCATGTTATAATAGAGACAGTAGATCTAGCTGGTCTGTCATAATATAATAGACACAAAGAGACAGTTGATCTAGGTGGTCTGTCATAATATAATAAAAACAGTAGATCTAGCTGGTCTGTCATAAAATAACAGAGACAGTAGATCTAGGTGGTCTGTCATAACATAATAGAGACAATAGATCTAGTTGGTCTGTCATATTATAATAGAGACAGTAGGTCTAGCTGGTCTGTCATAATATAATAGACACAAAGAGACAGTTGATCTAGCTGTTTTGTCATATTATAATAGAGACAGTAGGTCTAGCTGGTCTGTAATAATATAATAGAGACAGTAGATCTAGCTGATTTGTCATAATATAATAGACAGTAGATCTAGCTGGTCTGTCATAATATAATAGAGACAGTAGATTAAGCTGGTCTGTAATAATATAATAGAGACAGTAGATCTAGCTGGTCTGTAATAATATAATAGAGGTAGTATATCTAGCTGGTCTGCCATAATGTAACAGAGACAGTAGATCTAGCTGGTCTGTCATAATATAATAGAGACGGTAGATCTAGGTAGTCTGTCATAATATAATAGAGACGGTAGATCTAGCTGGTCTGTCATAATATAATAGAGAAGGTAGATCTAGCTGGTTTGTCATAATATAAAAGAGACAGTTGATCTAGCTGGTCTGTCATAATATAATAGAGACAGTAGATCTAGGTAGTCTGTCATAATATAATAGACACAAAGAGACAGTAGATCTAGCTGGTCTGTCATAATGTAATAGAGACAGTAGATGTAGCTGGTCTGTCATATTATAATAGAGACAGTAGGTCTAGCTGGTCTGTCATAATATAATAGAGACAGTAGATCTAGCTGGTTTGTCATAATATAATAGAGACAGTAGATCTAGCTGGTCTGTCATAATATAATAGAGACAGTAGATTAAGCTGGTCTGTAATAATACAATAGAGACAGTAGATCTAGCTGGTCTGTAATAATATAATAGAGAAAGTAGATCTAGCTGGTCTGCCATAATATAATAGAGACAGTAGATCTAGCTGGTCTGTCATAATATAATAGAGACAGTAGATCTAGCGTGTCTTTCATATTGTAGTAGAGACAGTAGATCTAGCTGGTCTGTCATAATATAATAGAGACAGTAGATGTAGCTGGTATTTCGTGGTATAATAGAGACAGTAGAGTTAGCTGGTCTGTCATAATATAATAGAGACAGTAGATCTAGGTAGTCTGTCATAATATAATAGAGACAGTAGATCTATCTGGTCTGTCATAATATAATAGACACAAAGAGACAGTTGATCTAGCTGGTCTGTCATAATATAATAGAGACAGAAGATCTAGCTGGTCTGTCATAATATAATAGAGACAGTAGATCTAGCTGGTCTGTCATGTTATAATAGAGACAGTAGATCCAGCTGGTCTGTCATATTTCAATAGAGACAGTAGATCAAGCTGGTCTGTCATAATATAACAGAGACAGAAGATCTAGCTGGTCTTTCATAATATAATAGAGACAGTAGTTCTAGCTGGTCTGTCATGTTATAATAGAGACAGTAGATCCAGCTGGTCTGTCATATTTTAATAGAGACAGTAGAGTTAGCTAGTCTGTAATAATATAATAGAGACAGTAGATCTAGCTGGTCTGTCATGTTATAATAGAGACAGTAGATCCAGCTGGTCCGTCATATTATAATAGAGACAGTAGATCTAGCTGGTCTGTCATGTCATAATAGAGAGAGTAGATCTAGCTGGTCTGTCATGTTATAATAGAGACAGTAGATCTAGCAGGTCTGTCATGTTATAATAGAGACAGTAGATCCAGCTGCTCTGTCATATTATAATAGAGACAGTAGATCTAGCTGGTCTGTCATGTCATAATAGAGACAGTAGATCTAGCTGGTTTGTCATAATATAATAGAGACAGTAGATCTAGCTGGTCTGTCATGTTATAATAGACACAGTAGATCTAGCAGGCATGTCATATTATAATAGCGACAGTAGATCTAGCTGGTCTGACATATTATAATAGTGACAGTAGATCTAGCTGGTCTGTCATAATATAATAGAGACAGTAGATCTAGGTAGTCTGTCATATTATAATAGAGACAGTAGATCTATCTGGTCTGTCATAATATAATAGACACAAAGAGACAGTTGATCTAGCTGGTCTGTCATAATATAATAGAGACAGAAGATCTAGCTGGACTGTCATAATATAATAAAAACAGTAGATCTAGCTGGTCTGTCATCAAATAACAGAGACAGTAGATCTAGCTGGTCTGTCATAACATAATAGAGACAATAGATCTAGTTGGTCTGTCATGTTATAGTAGAGACAGTAGATCTAGCTGGTCTGTCATAACGTAATAGAGACAGTAGATGTAGCCGGTCTATCATATTATAATAGAGACAGTAGGTCTAGCCGGTCTGTCATAATATAATGGAGACAGTAGATCTAGCTGGTTTGTCATAATATAATCGAGACAGTAGATCTAGCTGGTCTGTCATAACGTAATAGAGACAGTAGATGTAGCCGGTCTATCATATTATAATAGAGACAGTAGGTCTAGCCGGTCTGTCATAATATAATGGAGACAGTAGATCTAGCTGGTCTGTCATATTATAATAGAGACAGTAGATCTAGCTGGTCTGTCATAATATAATAGAGACAGTAGATCCAGCTGGTCTGTCATAATATAATAGAGACAGTAGATCTAGCTGGTCTGTCATATTATAATAGAGTCAGTAGATCAAGCTGGTCTGTCATAATATAACAGAGACAGCAGATCTAGCTGGTCTTTCATAATATAATAGAGACAGTAGATCTAGCTGGTCTGTCATGTTATAATAGAGACAGTAGATCCAGCTGGTCTGTCATATTTTAATAGGGACAGTAGAGTTAGCTAGTCTGTAATAATATAATAGAGACAGTAGATCTAGCTGGTCTGTCATGTTATAATAGAGACAGTAGATCCAGCTGGTCCGTCATATTATAATAGAGACAGTAGATCTAGCTGGTCTGTCATGTCATAATAGAGAGAGTAGATCTAGCTGGTCTGTCATGTTATAATAGAGACAGTAGATCTAGCAGGTCTGTCATGTTATAATAGAGACAGTAGATCCAGCTGGTCCGTCATATTATAATAGAGACAGTAGATCTAGCTGGTCTGTCATGTCATAATAGAGACAGTAGATCTAGCTGGTCTGTCATAACATAATAGAGACAATAGATCTAGTTGGTCTGTCATGCTATAGTAGAGACAGTAGATCTAGCTGGTCTGTCATAATGTAATAGAGACAGTAGATGTAGCCGGTCTATCATATTATAATAGAGACAGTAGGTCTAGCTGGTCTGTCATAATATAATGGAGACAGTAGATCTAGCTGGTTTGTCATAATATAATCGAGACAGTAGATCTAGCTGGTCTGTCATATTATAATAGAGACAGTAGATCTAGCTGGTCTGTCATAATATAATAGAGACAGTAGATCCAGCTGGTCTGTCATAATATAATAGAGACAGTAGATCTAGCTGGTTTGTCATAATATAATAGAGACAGTAGATCTAGCTGGTCTGTCATGTTATAATAGAGACAGTAGATCTAGCTGGTCTGTCATGTTATAATAGAGACAGTAGATCTAGCTGGTTTGTCATAATATAATAGAGACAGTAGATCTAGCTTGTCTGTCATGTTTTAATAGAGACAGTAGATCCAGCTGGTCCGTCATATTATAATAGAGACAGTAGATCTAGCTCATCTGTAATAATATAATAGAGACAGTAGATCCAGCTGGTCTGTCATGTCATAATAGAGACAGTAGATCTAGCAGGTATGTCATAATATAATAGAGAGAGTAGATCTAGGTGGTTTGTCATAATATAATAGAGACAGTAGATCTAGCTGGTCTGTGATGTTATAATAGAGACAGTAGATCCAGCTGGTCCGTCATATTATAATAGAGACAGTAGATCTAGCTCATCTGTAATAATATAATAGAGACAGTAGATCTAGCTGGTCTGTCATGTCATAATAGAGACAGTAGATATATCTGGTCTGTCATGGTATATTAGAGACAGTAGATCTAGCAGGTATGTCATAATATAATAGAGACAGTAGATCTAGCTGGTCTGTCATATTATAATAGCGACAGTAGATCTAGCTGGTCTGACATATTATAATAGCGACAGTAGATCTAGCTGGTCTGTCATAATATAATAGAGACAGTAGATCTAGGTAGTCTGTCATAATATAATAGAGACAGTAGATCTAGCTGGTCTGTCATAATATAATAGACACAAAGAGACAGTTGATCTAGCTGGTCTGTCATAATATAATAGAGACAGAAGATCTAGCTGGACTGTCATAATATAATAAAAACAGTAGATCTAGCTGGTCTGTCATCAAATAACAGAGACAGTAGATCTAGCTCGTCTGTAATAATATAATAGACAGTAGATCTAGCTCGTCTGCCATAATATAACAGAGACAGTAGATCTAGCTGGTCTGTAATAATATAATAGAGACAGTAGATCTAGCTGGTCCGTCATATTATAATAGAGACAGTAGATCTAGCTCGTCTGTAATAATATAATAGAGACAGTAGATCTAGCTGGTCTGCCATAATATAACAGAGACAGTAGATCTAGCTGGTCTGTCATAATATAATAGAGACAGTAGATCTAGCTGGTCTGTCATGTTATAATAGAGACAGTAGATCTAGCTGGTTTGTCATAATATAATAGAGACAGTAGATCTAGCTGGTCTGTCATGTCATAATAGAGACAGTAGATCTAGCAGGTATGTCATAATATAATAGAGACAGTAGATCTAGCTGGTCTGTCATATTATAAAGAGACAGAAGATCTAGCTGGTTTGTCATAATATAATAGAGTCAGTAGATCAAGCTGGTCTGTCATGTCATAATAGAGACAGTAGATCTAGCAGGTATGTCATAATATAATAGAGACAGTAGATCTAGCTGGTCTGTCATATTATAATAGAGACAGAATATCTAGCTGGTTTGTCATAATATAATAGAGTCAGTAGATCAAGCTGGTCTGTCATAATATAACAGAGACAGCAGATCTAGCTGGTCTGTAATAATATAATAGAGACAGTAGATCTAGCTGGTCTGTCATGTGATAATAGAGACAGTAGATCCAGCTGGTCTGTCATGTCATAATAGAGACAGTAGATCTAGCAGGTATGTCATAATATAATAGAGACAGTAGATCTAGCTGGTCTGTCATATTATAATAGAGACAGAAGATCTAGCTGGTTTGTCATAATATAATAGAGACAGTAGATCTAGCTGGTCTGTCATATTATAATAGAGACAGAAGATCTAGCTGGTTTGTCATAATATAATAGAGTCAGTAGATCAAGCTGGTCTGTCATGTCATAATAGAGAAAGTAGATCTAGCAGGTATGTCATAATATAATAGAGACAGTAGATCTAGCTGGTCTGTCATATTATAATAGAGACAGAAGATCTAGCTGGTTTGTCATAATATAATAGAGTCAGTAGATCAAGCTGGTCTGTCATGTCATAATAGAGACAGTAGATCTAGCAGGTATGTAATAATATAATAGAGACAGTAGATCTAGCTGGTCTGCCATAATATAACAGAGACAGTAGATCTAGCTGGTCTGTCATAATATAATAGAGACAGTAGATCTAGCTGGTCTGTCATGTTATAATAGAGACAGTAGATCTAGCTGGTTTGTCATAATATAATAGAGACAGTAGATCTAGCTGGTCTGTCATGTCATAATAGAGACAGTAGATCTAGCAGGTATGTCATAATATAATAGAGACAGTAGATCTAGCTGGTCTGTCATATTATAATAGAGACAGAAGATCTAGCTGGTTTGTCATAATATAATAGAGTCAGTAGATCAAGCTGGTCTGTCATGTCATAATAGAGACAGTAGATCTAGCAGGTATGTCATAATATAATAGAGACAGTAGATCTAGCTGGTCTGTCATATTATAATAGAGACAGAAGATCTAGCTGGTTTGTCATAATATAATAGAGTCAGTAGATCAAGCTGGTCTGTCATAATATAACAGAGACAGCAGATCTAGCTGGTCTGTAATAATATAATAGAGACAGTAGATCTAGCTGGTCTGTCATGTGATAATAGAGACAGTAGATCCAGCTGGTCTGTCATGTCATAATAGAGACAGTAGATCTAGCAGGTATGTCATAATATAATAGAGACAGTTGATCTAGCTGGTCTGTCATATTATAATAGAGACAGAAGATCTAGCTGGTTTGTCATAATATAATAGAGTCAGTAGATCAAGCTGGTCTGTCATAATATAACAGAGACAGCAGATCTAGCTGGTCTGTAATAATATAATAGAGACAGTAGATCTAGCTGGTCTGTCATGTGATAATAGAGACAGTAGATCCAGCTGGTCCGTCATATTATAATAGAGACAGTAGATCTAGCTGGTCTGTCATGTCATAATAGGGCGGCAGGGTAGCCTAGTGGTTAGAGCATTGGACTAGTAACCGAAAGGTTGCAAGTTCAAATCCCCCAGCTGACAAGGTACAAAATCTGTCGTTCTGCCCCTGAACAGGCAGTTAACCCACTGTTCCTAGGCCGTCATTGAAAATAAGAATTTGTTCTTAACTGACTTGCCTAGTAAAATAAAGGTAAAATAAAATAAAAAAAAAATAAATAAATAAATAATAGAGACAGTAGATCTAGCTGGTTTGTCATAATATAATAGAGAGAGTAGATCTAGCTGGTCTGTCATGTTATAATAGAGACAGTAGATCTAGCAGGTATGTCATATTATAATAGCGACAGTAGATCTAGCTGGTCTGCCATAATATAACAGAGACAGTAGATCTAGCTGGTCTGTCATAATATAATAGAGACAGTAGATCTAGCTGGTTTGTCATAATACAATAGAGACAGTAGATATAGCTGGTCTGTCATGTCATAATAGAGACAGTAGATCTAGCAGGTATGTCATAATATAATAGAGACAGTAGATCTAGCTGGTCTGTCATATTATAATAGTGACAGTAGATCTAGCTGGTCTGTCATAATATAATAGAGACAGTGAATCTAGGTAGTCTGTCATAATATAACAGAGACAGTAGATCTAGCTGGTCTGTCATAATATAATAGAGACAGTAGATCTAGCTGGTCTGTCATAATATAATAAAAACAGTAGATCTAGCTGGTCTGTCATAAAATAACAGAGACAGTAGATCTAGCTGGTCTGTCATAACATAATAGAGACAATAGATCTAGTTGGTCTGTCATGTTATAATAGAGACAGTAGATCTAGCTGGTTTGTCATAATGTAATAGAGACATTAGATCTAGCTGGTCTGTCATAATATAATAGAGACAGTAGATTAAGCTGGTCTGTAATAATATAATAGAGACAGTAGATCTAGCTGGTCTGCCATAATATAATAGAGACAGTAGATCTAGCTGGTCTGCCATAATGTAACAGAGACAGTAGATCTAGCTGGTCTGCCATAATGTAACAGAGACAGTAGATCTAGCTGGTCTGCCATAATGTAACAGAGACAGTAGATCTAGCTGGTCTGTCATAATATAATAGAGACGGTAGATCTAGGTAGTCTGTCATAAAATAGAGACAATAGATCTAGTTGGTCTGTCATATTATAATAGACACAAAGAGACAGTTGAACTAGGTGGTCTGTCATAATATAATAAAAACAGTAGATCTAGCTGGTCTGTCATAAAATAACAGAGACAGTAGATGTAGCAGGTCTGTCATGTTATAATAGAGACAGTAGATCTAGCAGGTATGTCATAATATAATAGAGACAGTAGATCTAGGTAGTATGTCATAATATAATAGAGACAGTAGATCTAGCTGGTCTGTCATTATATAATAGACACAAAGAGACAATTGATCTAGCTGGTCTGTCATAATATAATAGAGACAGTAGATCTAGCAGATCTGTCATAATATAATAGAGACAGTAGATCTAGCTGGTCTGTCATGTTATAATAGAGACAGTAGATCTAGCTGGTCTGTCATAATATAATAGACACAAAGAGACAGTTGATCTAGGTGGTCTGTCATAATATAATAAAAACAGTAGATCTAGCTGGTCTGTCATAAAATAACAGAGACAGTAGATCTAGCTGGTCTGTCATAACATAATAGAGACAATAGATCTAGTTGGTCTGTCATATTATAATAGAGACAGTAGGTCTAGCTGGTCTGTCATAATATAATAGACACAAAGAGACAGTTGATCTAGCTGTTTTGTCATATTATAATAGAGACAGTAGGTCTAGCTGGTCTGTAATAATATAATAGAGACAGTAGATCTAGCTGATTTGTCATAATATAATAGACAGTAGATCTAGCTGGTCTGTCATAATATAATAGAGACAGTAGATTAAGCTGGTCTGTAATAATATAATAGAGACAGTAGATCTAGCTGGTCTGTAATAATATAATAGAGGTAGTATATCTAGCTGGTCTGCCATAATGTAACAGAGACAGTAGATCTAGCTGGTCTGTCATAATATAATAGAGACGGTAGATCTAGGTAGTCTGTCATAATATAATAGAGACGGTAGATCTAGCTGGTCTGTCATAATATAATAGAGAAGGTAGATCTAGCTGGTTTGTCATAATATAAAAGAGACAGTTGATCTAGCTGGTCTTTCATAATATAATAGAGACAGTAGATCTAGGTAGTCTGTCATAATATAATAGACACAAAGAGACAGTAGATCTAGCTGGTCTGTCATAATGTAATAGAGACAGTAGATGTAGCTGGTCTGTCATATTATAATAGAGACAGTAGGTCTAGCTGGTCTGTCATAATATAATAGAGACAGTAGATCTAGCTGGTTTGTCATAATATAATAGAGACAGTAGATCTAGCTGGTCTGTCATAATATAATAGAGACAGTAGATTAAGCTGGTCTGTAATAATACAATAGAGACAGTAGATCTAGCTGGTCTGTAATAATATAATAGAGAAAGTAGATCTAGCTGGTCTGCCATAATATAATAGAGACAGTAGATCTAGCTGGTCTGTCATAATATAATAGAGACAGTAGATCTAGCGTGTCTTTCATATTGTAGTAGAGACAGTAGATCTAGCTGGTTTGTCATAATATAATAGAGACAGTAGATCTAGCTGGGCTGTCATGTTATAATAGAGTCAGTAGATCTAGCAGAACTGTCATAATATAATAGAGACAGTAGATCTAGCTGGTCTGTCATATTGTAATAGAGACAGTAGATCTGGCTGGTCTTTCATAATATAACAGAGACAGTAGATCTAGCTGGTCTGTCATGTTATAATAGAGACAGTAGATCTAGCTGGTTTGTCATAATATAATAGAGACAGTAGATCCAGCTGGTCCGTCATATTATAATAGAGACAGTAGATCTAGCTGGTCTGTAATTAATATAATATAGACAGTAGATCTAGCTGGTCTGTCATGTTGTAATAGCGACAGTAGATCTAGCTGGTCTGTCATAATATAATAGAGACAGTAGATCTAGGTAGTCTGTCATAATATAATAGAGACAGTAGATCTAGCTGGTCTGTCATAATATAGTAGACACAAAGAGACAGTTGATCTAGCTGGTCTGTCATATTGTAATAGAGACTGTAGATCAGGCTGGTCTGTCATAATATAATAGAGACAGTAGATCTAGCTGGTTTGTCATAATATAATAGAGACAGTAGATCTAGCTGGTCTGTCATAATGTAATAGAGACAGTAGATCTAGCTGGTCTGTCATATTATAATAGGGACAGTAGATGTAGCTGGTTTGTCATAATATAATAGCGACAGTGGATCTAACCGGTCTGTCATAATATAATAGCGACAGTGGATCTAGCTGGTCTGTCATAATATAATAGAGACAGAAGATCTAGCCTGTCTGTGACAATATAACGGAGACAGTAGATCTAGCTGGTATGTCCTAATATAATAGAGACAGTAGATCTAGCTGGGTTGTCATAATATAATAGAGACAGTAGATCTAGCAGATCTGTCATATTATAATAGAGACAGTAGATCTAGCTGGTCTGTCATATTATAATAGCGACAGTAGATCTAGCTGGTCTGTCATGTTATAACAAACAGTAGATCTAGCTGGTCTTTCATAATATAGTAGAGACAGTAGATCTAGCTAGTCTGCCATATTATAATAGTAACAGTAGATCTAGCTGGTCTGTAATAATATAATAGAGACAGTAGATCTAGCTGGTCTGCCATAATATAACAGACAGTAGACCTAGCTGGTCTGTCATAATATAATAGAGACAGTAGATCTAGGTAGTCTGTCATAATATAATAGACACAAAGAGACAGTTGATCTAGCTAGTCTGTCATAACATAATAGAGACAATAGATCTAGTTGGTCTGTCATGTTGTAATAGAGACAGTATATCTAGCTGGTCTGTCATAATATAATAGAGACAGTAGATCTAGCTGGTCTGTCATAATATAATAGACACAAAGAGACAGTTGATCTAGGAGGTCTGTCATAATGTAATAGAGACAGTATATCTAGCTGGTCTGTCATAACATAATAGAGACAATATATCTAGCTGGTCTGTCATATTATAATAGAGACAGTAGGTCTAGCTGGTCTGTCATAATATAATAGAGACAGTAGATCGAGTTGGTCTGTCATAATATAATAGAGACAGTAGATCTAGCTGGTCTGTAATAATACAATAGAGACAGTAGATCTAGCTGGTCTGTAATATTATAATAGCGACAGTAGATCTAGCTGGTCTGTCATATTATAAAAGTGACAGTAGATCTAGCTGGTCTGTCATAATATAATAGAGACATTAGATCTAGGTAATCTGTCATAATATAATAGAGACAGTAAATCTAGCTGGTCTGTCATAATATAATAGACACAGTAAATCTAGCTGGGCTGCTTCTTTATAATAGACACAAAGAGACAGTTGATCTAGCTGGTCTGTAATAATATAATAGCGACAGTAGATCTAGCTGGTCTGTCATAATATAGTAGAGACAGTAGATCTAGCTGGTCTGTCATATTGTCATAATATAATAGAGACATTAGATCTAGCTGGTCTGTCATATTATAATAGAGACAGAAGATCTAGCTGGTTTGTCATAATATAATAGAGTCAGTAGATCAAGCTGGTCTGTCATGTCATAATAGAGACAGTAGATCTAGCAGGTATTTCATAATATAATAGAGACAGTAGATCTAGCTGGTCTGTCATATTATAATAGAGACAGAAGATCTAGCTGGTTTGTCATAATATAATAGAGTCAGTAGATCAAGCTGGTCTGTCATAATATAACAGAGACAGCAGATCTAGCTGGTCTGTAATAATATAATAGAGACAGTAGATCTAGCTGGTCTGCCATAATATAACAGAGACAGTAGATCTAGCTGGTCTGTCATAATATAATAGAGACAGTAGATCTAGCTGGTCTGTCATGTTATAATAGAGACAGTAGATCTAGCTGGTTTGTCATAATATAATAGAGACAGTAGATCTAGCTGGTCTGTCATGTCATAAAAGAGACAGTAGATCTAGCAGGTATGTCATAATATAATAGAGACAGTAGATCTAGCTGGTCTGTCATATTATAATAGAGACAGAAGATCTAGCTGGTTTGTCATAATATAATAGAGTCAGTAGATCAAGCTGGTCTGTCATGTCATAATAGAGACAGTAGATCTAGCAGGTATTTCATAATATAATAGAGACAGTAGATCTAGCTGGTCTGTCATATTATAATAGAGACAGAAGATCTAGCTGGTTTGTCATAATATAATAGAGTCAGTAGATCAAGCTGGTCTGTCATAATATAACAGAGACAGCAGATCTAGCTGGTCTGTAATAATATAATAGAGACAGTAGATCTAGCTGGTCTGTCATGTGATAATAGAGACAGTAGATCCAGCTGGTCTGTCATGTCATAATAGAGACAGTAGATCTAGCAGGTATGTCATAATATAATAGAGACAGTTGATCTAGCTGGTCTGTCATATCATAATAGAGACAGAAGATCTAGCTGGTTTGTCATAATATAATAGAGTCAGTAGATCAAGCTGGTCTGTCATAATATAACAGAGACAGCAGATCTAGCTGGTCTGTAATAATATAATAGAGACAGTAGATCTAGCTGGTCTGTCATGTGATAATAGAGACAGTAGATCCAGCTGGTCCGTCATATTATAATAGAGACAGTAGATCTAGCTGGTCTGTCATGTCATAATAGAGACAGTAGATCTAGCTGGTTTGTCATAATATAATAGAGAGAGTAGATCTAGCTGGTCTGTCATGTTATAATAGAGACAGTAGATCTAGCAGGTATGTCATATTATAATAGCGACAGTAGATCTAGCTGGTCTGCCATAATATAACAGAGACAGTAGATCTAGCTGGTCTGTCATAATATAATAGAGACAGTAGATCTAGCTGGTTTGTCATAATACAATAGAGACAGTAGATATAGCTGGTCTGTCATGTCATAATAGAGACAGTAGATCTAGCAGGTATGTCATAATATAATAGAGACAGTAGATCTAGCTGGTCTGTCATATTATAATAGTGACAGTAGATCTAGCTGGTCTGTCATAATATAATAGAGACAGTGAATCTAGGTAGTCTGTCATAATATAACAGAGACAGTAGATCTAGCTGGTCTGTCATAATATAATAGAGACAGTAGATCTAGCTGGTCTGTCATAAAATAACAGAGACAGTAGATCTAGCTGGTCTGTCATAACATAATAGAGACAATAGATCTAGTTGGTCTGTCATGTTATAATAGAGACAGTAGATCTAGCTGGTTTGTCATAATGTAATAGAGACAGTAGATCTAGCTGGTCTGTCATAATATAATAGAGACAGTAGATTAAGCTGGTCTGTAATAATATAATAGAGACAGTAGATCTAGCTGGTCTGTAATAATATAATAGAGACAGTAGATCTAGCTGGTCTGCCATAATGTAACAGAGACAGTAGATCTAGCTGGTCTGTCATAATATAATAGAGACGGTAGATCTAGGTAGTCTGTCATAAAATAGAGACAATAGATTTTTTTTTTTTTTTTTTATTTCACCTTTATTTAACCAGGTAGGCTAGTTGAGAACAAGTTCTCATTTGCAACTGCGACCTGGCCAAGATAAGGCATAGCAGTGTGAACAGACAACACAGAGTTACACATGGAGTAAACAATTAACAAGTCAATAACACAGTAGAAAAAAGGGGAGTCTATATATACATTGTGTGCAAAAGGCATGAGAAGGTAGGCAAATAATTACAATTATGCAGATTAACACTGGAGTGATAAATGATCAGATGGTTATGTACAGGTAGAGATTGGTGTGCAAAAGAGCAGAAAAATAAAAATAAATAAATAAAAACAGTATGGGGATGAGGTAGGTGAAAATGGGTGGGCTATTTACCAATAGACTATGTACAGCTGCAGCGATCGGTTAGCTGCTCGGATAGCAGATGTTTGAAGTTGGTGAGGGAGATAAAAGTCTCCAACTTCAGCGATTTTTGCAATTCGTTCCAGTCACAGGCAGCAGAGAACTGGAACGAAAGGCGGCCAAATGAGGTGTTGGCTTTAGGGATGATCAGTGAGATACACCTGCTGGAGCGCGTGCTACGGATGGGTGTTGCCATCGTAACCAGTGAACTGAGATAAGGCGGAGCTTTACCTAGCATGGACTTGTAGATGACCTGGAGCCAGTGGGTCTGGCGACGAATATGTAGCGAGGGCCAGCCGACTAGAGCATACAAGTTGCAGTGGTGGGTGGTATAAGGTGCTTTGGTGACAAAACGGATGGCACTGTGATAAACTGCATCCAGTTTGCTGAGTAGAGTGTTGGAAGCAATTTTGTAGATGACGTCTCCGAAGTCGAGGATCGGTAGGATAGTCAGTTTTACTAGGGTAAGTTTGGCGGCGTGAGTGAAGGAGGCTTTGTTGCGGAATAGAAAGCCGACTCTTGATTTGATTTTCGATTGGAGATGTTGGATATGGGTCTGGAAGGAGAGTTTAGAGTCTAGCCAGACACCTAGGTACTTATAGATGTCCACATATTCAAGGTCGGAACCATCCAGGGTGGTGATGCTGGTCAGGCGTGCGGGTGCAGGCAGCGAACGGTTGAAAAGCATGCATTTGGTTTTACTAGCGTTTAAGAGCAGTTGGAGGCCACGGAAGGAGTGCTGTATGGCATTGAAGCTCGTTTGGAGGTTAGATAGCACAGTGTCCAAGGACGGGCCGGAAGTATATAGAATGGTGTCGTCTGCGTAGAGGTGGATCAGGGAATCGCCCGCAGCATGAGAAACATCATTGATATATACAGAGAAAAGAGTCGGCCCGAGAATTGAACCCTGTGGCACCCCCATAGAGACTGCCAGAGGACCGGACAGCATGCCCTCCGATTTGACACACTGAACTCTGTCTGCAAAGTAATTGGTGAACCAGGCAAGGCAGTCATCCGAAAAACCGAGGCTACTGAGTCTGCCGATAAGAATACGGTGATTGACAGAGTCGAAAGCCTTGGCAAGGTCTATGAAGACGGCTGCACAGTACTGTCTTTTATCGATGGCGGTTATGATATCGTTTAGTACCTTGAGCGTGGCTGAGGTACACCCGTGACCGGCTCGGAAACCAGATTGCACAGCGGAGAAGGTACGGTGGGATTCAAGATGGTCAGTGACCTGTTTGTTGACTTGGCTTTCGAAGACCTTAGATAGGCAGGGCAGGATGGATATAGGTCTGTAACAGTTTGGGTCCAGGGTGTCGCCCCCTTTGAAGAGGGGGATGACTGCGGCAGCTTTCCAATCCTTGGGGATCTCAGACGATATGAAAGAGAGGTTGAACAGGCTGGTAATAGGGGTTGCGACAATGGCGGCGGATAGTTTCAGGAATAGAGGGTCCAGATTGTCCAGCCCAGCTGATTTGTACGGGTCCAGGTTTTGCAGCTCTTTCAGGACATCTGCTATCTGGATTTGGGTAAAGGAGAACCTGGAGAGGCTTGGGCGAGTAGCTGCGGGGGGGGGGGAGCTGTTGTCCGAGGTTGGAGTAGCCAGGCGGAAGGCATGGCCAGCCGTTGAGAAATGCTTGTTGAAGTTTTCGATAATCATGGATTTATCGGTGGTGACCATGTTACCTAGTCTCAGTGCAGTGGGCAGCTGGGAGGAGGTGCTCTTGTTCTCCATGGACTTCACAGTGTCCCAGAACTTTTTGGAGTTGGAGCTACAGGATGCAAACTTCTGCCTGAAGAAGTTGGCTTTAGCTTTCCTGACTGACTGTGTGTATTGGTTCCTGACTTCCCTGAACAGTTGCATATCGCGGGGACTATTCGATGTTAGCGCAGTCCGCCACAGGATGTTTTTGTGCTGGTCGAGGGCAGTCAGGTCTGGAGTGAACCAGGGGCTATATCTGTTCTTAGTTCTGCATTTTTTGAACGGAGCATGCTTATCTAAAATGGTGAGGAAGTTACTTTTAAAGAAAGACCAGGCATCCTCAACTGACGGGATGAGGTCAATGTCCTTCCAGGATACCCGGGCCAGGTCGATTAGAAAGGCCTGCTCACAGAAGTGTTTTAGGGAGCGTTTGACAGTGATGAGGGGTGGTCGTTTGACTGCGGCTCCGTAGCGGATACAGGCAATGAGGCAGTGATCGCTGAGATCCTGGTTGTAGACAGCGGAGGTGTATTTGGAGGGCCAGTTGGTCAGGATGACGTCAATGAGGGTGCCCTTGTTTACAGAGTTAGGGTTGTACCTGGTGGGTTCCTTGATGATTTGAGTGAGATTGAGGGCATCTAGCTTAGATTGTAGGACTGCCGGGGTGTTAAGCATATCCCAGTTTAGGTCACCTAACAGAACAAACTCTGAAGCTAGATGGGGGGCGATCAATTCACAAATGGTGTCCAGGGCACAGCTGGGAGCTGAGGGGGGTCGGTAGCAGGCGGCAACAGTGAGAGACTTATTTCTGGAGAGAGTAATTTTCAAAATTAGTAGTTCGAACTGTTTGGGTATGGACCTGGAGAGTATGACATTACTTTGCAGGCTATCTCTGCAGTAGACTGCAACTCCTCCCCCTTTGGCAGTTCTATCTTGACGGAAGATGTTATAGTTGGGTATGGAAATCTCAGAATTTTTGGTGGCCTTCCTGAGCCAGGATTCAGACACGGCAAGGACATCAGGGTTAGCAGAGTGTGCTAGAGCAGTGAGTAAGACACACTTAGGGAGGAGGCTTCTGATGTTGACATGCATGAAACCAAGGCTTTTTCGATCACAGAAGTCAACAAATGAGGGTGCCTGGGGACATGCAGGGCCTGGGTTTACCTCCACATCACCCGCGGAACAGAGAAGGAGTAGTATGAGGGTGCGGCTGAAGGCTATCAAAACTGGTCGCCTAGGGCGTTGGGGACAGAGAATAAGAGGAGCAGGTTTCTGGGCATGGTAGAATATATTCAGGGCATAATGCGCAAACAGGGGTATGGTGGGGTGCGGGTACAGCGGAGGTAAGCCCAGGCACTGGGTGATGATGAGAGAGGTTGTATCTCTGGACATGCTGGTTGTAATGGGTGAGGTCACCGCATGTGTGGGGGGTGGGACAAAGGAGGTATCAGGGGTATAAAGAGTGGAACTAGGGGCTCCATTGTAAACTAAAACAATGATAACTAACCTGCACAACAGTATACAAGGCATATTGACATTTGAGAGAGACATACAGCAAGGCATACAGTAATCACAGGTGTTGAATTGGGAGAGCTAGCTAAAACAGTAGGTGAGACAACAACAGCTAATCAGCTAGCACAACAACAGCAGGTAGAATGGCGATAGATTAGGCAGAGAGGGTCGGATTAACTACACACAGAGCCTAAGTGCGGCTGGGGCCGACAGATAAAACATAAACAAGCAGAATGGATTACCGTGAATTAATGGACAGTCCAGCCTGCATCAGCTATGTAGCCAAGTGATCAGTGTCCAAGGGGCAGCGGTGGATGGGGCAGGGAAGCTGGACTGGCGAGTGTTATCCAGGTTAGAAAACTAACAATGACTAAATAGCTTGTAGCCAGTTAGCTGGTTAGCTTCTGAAGGTTCTTGAGTGTGTTCTAAAAATGTAAAGATAATAGCGGTTCCGTATCACATTGGGTGAGGCAGGTTACCGGAAGGTATAAACAAATAAAAAATCGAAAAGGGATAGAAAGTAAATATGGGTTCAGTGAGTGTTTGGGACGCGGCGATTCAGATGGTTAGCAGGCCTGTGCTAACAAGCTAACAGTTAGTAGACGGTGCTAAACACGGTAGCAGTTAGCGGACCGGGCTAAACAAGCTAGCAGTTAGCAGGCCGAATATGCAAGCAAGGAGATAGCAAGGGCTAGAGAGTTAGCCTTTGGGGACGTCGCGATGGGGGGAGTCTGTTTATTCCTCTTCATGCGGTGACATCAATGGACCGGTCGTGGGTCTGGATATTGTAGCCCAGGAGCTCAAAATGTTCCGTTTGCGATGGGAATCCGGGGGTGAAAAATAAAATAAAAGATAGGTCCGTTATGCTCTGGTTAGAGTCGCGTTGTTCGAACTGGCGAGAGCTTTCCGAGCTAAAGGTTAACTGATGACCGGTTAGCTGACCGGTTAGCTGAAGACCGCTAGCAATGTTTTGCTGAAGCTGGTAGTTAGTTGGCTAGTTGGCTAGCTTCAGTTGAGGGGTTCCAGATCCGAAGTAAATATAAATACTTTAGGAAAAAAAGCTACGTTGGGTGAGGCGGGTTGCAGGAGAGTATTTAGAAGAAGTTGAGGTTCAGCAAAAAGTTTTAAAGATATGTGAAGAAAAAAACGAAAACGAAACGAAAACAAACGATATATACAAGGAACACGACAACACGTCCTACTGCTACGCCATCTTGGAAGAGAGATCTAGTTGGTCTGTCATATTATAATAGACACAAAGAGACAGTTGAACTAGGTGGTCTGTCATAATATAATAAAAACAGTAGATCTAGCTGGTCTGTCATAAAATAACAGAGACAGTAGATGTAGCAGGTCTGTCATGTTATAATAGAGACAGTAGATCTAGCAGGTATGTCATAATATAATAGAGACAGTAGATCTAGGTAGTATGTCATAATATAATAGAGACAGTAGATCTAGCTGGTCTGTCATTATATAATAGACACAAAGAGACAATTGATCTAGCTGGTCTGTCATAATATAATAGAGACAGTAGATCTAGCAGATCTGTCATAATATAATAGAGACAGTAGATCTAGCTGGTCTGTCATGTTATAATAGAGACAGTAGATCTAGCTGGTCTGTCATAATATAATAGACACAAAGAGACAGTTGATCTAGGTGGTCTGTCATAATATAATAAAAACAGTAGATCTAGCTGGTCTGTCATAAAATAACAGAGACAGTAGATCTAGCTGGTCTGTCATAACATAATAGAGACAATAGATCTAGTTGGTCTGTCATATTATAATAGAGACAGTAGGTCTAGCTGGTCTGTCATAATATAATAGACACAAAGAGACAGTTGATCTAGCTGTTTTGTCATATTATAATAGAGACAGTAGGTCTAGCTGGTCTGTAATAATATAATAGAGACAGTAGATCTAGCTGATTTGTCATAATATAATAGACAGTAGATCTAGCTGGTCTGTCATAATATAATAGAGACAGTAGATTAAGCTGGTCTGTAATAATATAATAGAGACAGTAGATCTAGCTGGTCTGTAATAATATAATAGAGGTAGTATATCTAGCTGGTCTGCCATAATGTAACAGAGACAGTAGATCTAGCTGGTCTGTCATAATATAATAGAGACGGTAGATCTAGGTAGTCTGTCATAATATAATAGAGACGGTAGATCTAGCTGGTCTGTCATAATATAATAGAGAAGGTAGATCTAGCTGGTTTGTCATAATATAAAAGAGACAGTTGATCTAGCTGGTCTGTCATAATATAATAGAGACAGTAGATCTAGGTAGTCTGTCATAATATAATAGACACAAAGAGACAGTAGATCTAGCTGGTCTGTCATAATGTAATAGAGACAGTAGATGTAGCTGGTCTGTCATATTATAATAGAGACAGTAGGTCTAGCTGGTCTGTCATAATATAATAGAGACAGTAGATCTAGCTGGTTTGTCATAATATAATAGAGACAGTAGATCTAGCTGGTCTGTCATAATATAATAGAGACAGTAGATTAAGCTGGTCTGTAATAATACAATAGAGACAGTAGATCTAGCTGGTCTGTAATAATATAATAGAGAAAGTAGATCTAGCTGGTCTGCCATAATATAATAGAGACAGTAGATCTAGCTGGTCTGTCATAATATAATAGAGACAGTAGATCTAGCGTGTCTTTCATATTGTAGTAGAGACAGTAGATCTAGCTGGTTTGTCATAATATAATAGAGACAGTAGATCTAGCTGGGCTGTCATGTTATAATAGAGTCAGTAGATCTAGCAGAACTGTCATAATATAATAGAGACAGTAGATCTAGCTGGTCTGTCATATTGTAATAGAGACAGTAGATCTGGCTGGTCTTTCATAATATAACAGAGACAGTAGATCTAGCTGGTCTGTCATGTTATAATAGAGACAGTAGATCTAGCTGGTTTGTCATAATATAATAGAGACAGTAGATCCAGCTGGTCCGTCATATTATAATAGAGACAGTAGATCTAGCTGGTCTGTAATTAATATAATATAGACAGTAGATCTAGCTGGTCTGTCATGTTGTAATAGCGACAGTAGATCTAGCTGGTCTGTCATATTATAATAGCGACAGTAGATCTAGCTGGTCTGTCATAATATAATAGAGACAGTAGATCTAGGTAGTCTGTCATAATATAATAGAGACAGTAGATCTAGCTGGTCTGTCATAATATAATAGACACAAAGAGACAGTTGATCTAGCTGGTCTGTCATATTGTAATAGAGACTGTAGATCAGGCTGGTCTGTCATAATATAATAGAGACAGTAGATCTAGCTGGTTTGTCATAATATAATAGAGACAGTAGATCTAGCTGGTCTGTCATAATGTAATAGAGACAGTAGATCTAGCTGGTCTGTCATATTATAATAGGGACAGTAGATGTAGCTGGTTTGTCATAATATAATAGCGACAGTGGATCTAACCGGTCTGTCATAATTTAATAGCGACAGTGGATCTAGCTGGTCTGTCATAATATAATAGAGACAGAAGATCTAGCCTGTCTGTGATAATATAACGGAGACAGTAGATCTAGCTGGTATGTCATAATATAATAGAGACAGTAGATCTAGCTGGGTTGTCATAATATAATAGAGACAGTAGATCTAGCAGATCTGTCATATTATAATAGAGACAGTAGATCTAGCTGGTCTGTCATATTATAATAGCGACAGTAGATCTAGCTGGTCTGTCATGTTATAACAAACAGTAGATCTAGCTGGTCTTTCATAATATAGTAGAGACAGTAGATCTAGCTAGTCTGCCATATTATAATAGTGACAGTAGATCTAGCTGGTCTGTAATAATATAATAGAGACAGTAGATCTAGCTGGTCTGCCATAATATAACAGACAGTAGACCTAGCTGGTCTGTCATAATATAATAGAGACAGTAGATCTAGGTAGTCTGTCATAATATAATAGACACAAAGAGACAGTTGATCTAGCTGGTCTGTCATAACATAATAGAGACAATAGATCTAGTTGGTCTGTCATGTTGTAATAGAGACAGTATATCTAGCTGGTCTGTCATAATATAATAGAGACAGTAGATCTAGCTGGTCTGTCATAATATAATAGACACAAAGAGACAGTTGATCTAGGAGGTCTGTCATAATGTAATAGAGACAGTATATCTAGCTGGTCTGTCATAACATAATAGAGACAATATATCTAGCTGGTCTGTCATATTATAATAGAGACAGTAGGTCTAGCTGGTCTGTCATAATATAATAGAGACAGTAGATCGAGTTGGTCTGTCATATTATAATAGAGACAGTAGATCTAGCTGGTCTGTAGTAATATAACAGAGACAGTAGATCTAGCTGGTATGTCATAATATAATAGAGACAGTAGATCTAGCTGGTCTGTCATATTATAATAGCGACAGTAGATCTAGCTGGTCTGTCATATTATAAAAGTGACAGTAGATCTAGCTGGTCTGTCATAATATAATAGAGACATTAGATCTAGGTAATCTGTCATAATATAATAGAGACAGTAAATCTAGCTGGTCTGTCATAATATAATAGACACAGTAAATCTAGCTGGGCTGCTTCTTTATAATAGACACAAAGAGACAGTTGATCTAGCTGGTCTGTAATAATATAATAGCGACAGTAGATCTAGCTGGTCTGTCATAATATAGTAGAGACAGTAGATCTAGCTGGTCTGTCATTTTGTCATAATATAATAGAGACATTAGATCTAGCTGGTCTGTCATAATATAACAGAGACAGTAGATCTAGCTGGTCTGTCATAATATAATAAAGACAGTAAATCTAGCTGGTTTGTTATAATATAATAGAGACTGTGGATCAGGCTGGTCTGTCATAATATAATAGAGACAGTAGATCTAGCTGGTCTGTCATAATATAGTAGAGACAGTAGATCTAGCTGGTCTGTCATATTGTCATAATATAATAGAGACATTAGATCTAGCTGGTCTGTAATAATATAATAGCGACAGTAGATCTAGCTGGTCTGTCATAATATAGTAGAGACAGTAGATCTAGCTGGTCTGTCATATTGTCATAATATAATAGAGACATTAGATCTAGCTGGTCTGTCATAATATAACAGAGACAGTAGATCTAGCTGGTCTGTCATAATATAATAAAGACAGTAAATCTAGCTGGTTTGTTATAATATAATAGAGACTGTGGATCAGGCTGGTCTGTCATAATATAATAGAGACAGTAGATCTAGCTGGTCTGTCATATTATAATAGAGACAGTAGATCTAGCTGGTCTGTCATAATATAATAGAGACAGCAGATCTAGCTGGTTTGTCATAATATAATAGAGACAGTAGATCTAGTTGGTCTGTCATGTTATAATAGAGGCAGTAGATCTAGCTGGTCTGTCATAATAAAATAGAGACAGCAGATCTAGCTGGTTTGTCATAATATAATAGAGACAGTAGATCTAGTTGGTCTGTCATGTTATAATAGAGACAGTAGATCTAGCTGGTCTGTCATAATGTAATAGAGACAGTAGATGTAGCTGGTCTGTCATATTATAATAGAGACAGTAGGTCTAGCTGGTCTGTCATGTGATAATAGAGACAGTAGATTCAGCTGGTCCGTCATATTATAATAGAGACAGTAGATCTAGCTGGTCTGCCATAATATAACAGAGACAGTAGATCTAGCTTTTCTGTCATAATATAATAGAGACAGTAGATGTAGCAGGTCTGTCATGTTATAATAGAGACAGTAGATCTAGCAGGTATGTCATAATATATTAGAGACAGTAGATTAAGCTGGTCTGTAATAATATAATAGAGACAGTAGATCTAGCTGGTCTGTAATAATATAATAGAGACAGTAGATCTTAGCTGTCTGCCATAATGTAACAGAGACAGTAGATCTAGCTGGTCTGCCATAATGTAACAGAGACAGTAGATCTAGCTGGTCTGTCATAATATAATAGAGACGGTAGATCTAGGTAGTCTGTCATAAAATAGAGACAATAGATCTAGTTGGTCTGTCATATTATAATAGACACAAAGAGACAGTTGATCTAGGTGGTCTGTCATAATGTAATAGAGACAGTAGATCTAGCTGGTCTGTCATAATATAATAGAGACAGTAGATTAAGCTGGTCTGTAATAATATAATAGAGACAGTAGATCTAGCTGGTCTGTAATAATGTAATAGAGACAGTAGATCTAGCTGGTCTGCCATAATGTAACAGAGACAGTAGATCTAGCTGGTCTGTCATAATATAATAGAGACGGTAGATCTAGGTAGTCTGTCATAAAATAGAGACAATAGATCTAGTTGGTCTGTCATATTATAATAGACACAAAGAGACAGTTGATCTAGGTGGTCTGTTATAATATAATAAAAACAGTAGATCTAGCTGGTCTGTCATAAAATAACAGAGACAGTAGATGTAGCAGGTCTGTCATGTTATAATAGAGACAGTAGATCTAGCAGGTATGTCATAATATAATAGAGACAGTAGATCTAGCTGGTCTGTCATGTTATAATAGAGACAGTAGATCTAGCTGGTCTGTCATAATATAATAGACACAAAGAGACAGTTGATCTAGGTGGTCTGTCATAATATAATAGAGACGGTAGATCTAGCTGGTCTGTCATAATATAATAGAGATGGTAGATCTAGCTGGTTTGTCATAATATAAAAGAGACAGTTGATCTAGCTGGTCTGTCATAATATAATAGAGACAGTAGATCTAGGTAGTCTGTCATAATATAATAGACACAAAGAGACAGTAGATCTAGCTGGTCTGTCATAATGTAATAGAGACAGTAGATGTAGCTGGTCTGTCATATTATAATAGAGACAGTAGGTCTAGCTGGTCTGTCATAATATAATAGAGACAGTAGATCTAGCTGGTTTGTCATAATATAATAGAGACAGTAGATCTAGCTGGTCTGTCATAATATAATAGAGACAGTAGATTAAGCTGGTCTGTAATAATACAATAGAGACAGTAGATCTAGCTGGTCTGTAATAATATAATAGAGAAAGTAGATCTAGCTGGTCTGCCATAATATAATAGAGACAGTAGATCTAGCTGGTCTGTCATAATATAATAGAGACAGTAGATCTAGCGTGTCTTTCATATTGTAGTAGAGACAGTAGATCTAGCTGGTTTGTCATAATATAATAGAGACAGTAGATCTAGCTGGGCTGTCATGTTATAATAGAGTCAGTAGATCTAGCAGAACTGTCATAATATAATAGAGACAGTAAATCTAGCTGGTCTGTCATATTGTAATAGAGACAGTAGATCTGGCTGGTCTTTCATAATATAACAGAGACAGTAGATCTAGCTGGTCTGTCATGTTATAATAGAGACAGTAGATCTAGCTGGTTTGTCATAATATAATAGAGACAGTAGATCCAGCTGGTCAGTCATATTATAATAGAGACAGTAGATCTAGCTGGTCAGTAATTAATATAATATAGACAGTAGATCTAGCTGGTCTGTCATGTTATAATAGCGACAGTAGATCTAGCTGGTCTGTCATATTATAATAGTGACAGTAGATCTAGCTGGTCTGTCATAATATAATAGAGACAGTAGATCTAGGTAGTCTGTCATAATATAATAGAGACAGTAGATCTAGCTGGTCTGTCATAATATAATAGACACAAAGAGACAGTTGATCTAGCTGGTCTGTCATATTGTAATAGAGACTGTAGATCAGGCTGGTCTGTCATAATATAATAGAGACAGTAGATCTGGCTGGTTTGTCATAATATAATAGAGACAGTAGATCTAGCTGGTCTGTCATAATGTAATAGAGACAGTAGATCTAGCTGGTCTGTCATAATATAATAGGGACAGTAGATGTAGCTGGTTTGTCATAATATAATAGCGACAGTGGATCTAGCAGGTCTGTCATAATATAATAGCGACAGTGGATCTAGCTGGTCTGTCATAATATAATAGAGACAGAAGATCTAGCCTGTCTGTGATAATATAACGGAGACAGTAGATCTAGCTGGTATGTCATAATATAATAGAGACAGTAGATCTAGCTGGTCTGTCATGTTATAATAGAGACAGTAGATCTAGCTGGGTTGTCATAATATAATAGAGACAGTAGATCTAGCAGATCTGTCATATTATAATAGAGACAGTAGATCTAGCTGGTCTGTCATATTATAATAGCGACAGTAGATCTAGCTGGTCTGTCATGTTATAACAAACAGTAGATCTAGCTGGTCTTTCATAATATAGTAGAGACAGTAGATCTAGCTAGTCTGCCATATTATTATAGTGACAGTAGATCTAGCTGGTCTGTCATAATATAATAGAGACAGTAGATCTAGGTAGTCTGTCATAATATAATAGACACAAAGAGACAGTTGATCTAGCTGGTCTGTCATAACATAATAGAGACAATAGATCTAGTTGGTCTGTCATGTTGTAATAGAGACAGTATATCTAGCTGGTCTGTCATAATATAATAGAGACAGTAGATCTAGCTGGTCTGTCATAACATAATAGAGACAATAGATCTAGTTGGTCTGTCATGTTGTAATAGAGACAGTATATCTAGCTAGTCTGCCATATTATAATAGTGACAGTAGATCTAGCTGGTCTGTCATAATATAATAGAGACAGTAGATATAGGTAGTCTGTCATAATATAATAGACACAGTAAATCTAGCTGGGCTGCTTCTTTAAAATAGACACAAAGAGACAGTTGATCTAGCTGGTCTGTAATAATATAATAGCGACAGTAGATCTAGCTGGTCTGTCATAATATAGTAGAGACAGTAGATCTAGCTGGTCTGTCATATTGTCATAATATAATAGAGACATTAGATCTAGCTGGTCTGTCATAATATAACAGAGACAGTAGATCTAGCTGGTCTGTCATAATATAATAGAGACAGAAGATCTAGCCTGTCTGTGATAATATAACGGAGACAGTAGATCTAGCTGGTATGTCATAATATAATAGAGACAGTAGATCTAGCTGGTCTGTCATGTTATAATAGAGACAGTAGATCTAGCTGGGTTGTCATAATATAATAGAGACAGTAGATCTAGCAGATCTGTCATATTATAATAGAGACAGTAGATCTAGCTGGTCTGTCATATTATAATAGCGACAGTAGATCTAGCTGGTCTGTCATGTTATAACAAACAGTAGATCTAGCTGGTCTTTCATAATATAGTAGAGACAGTAGATCTAGCTAGTCTGCCATATTATAATAGTGACAGTAGATCTAGCTGGTCTGTAATAATATAATAGAGACAGTAGATCTAGCTGGTCTGCCATAATATAACAGACAGTAGATCTAGCTGGTCTGTCATAATATAATAGAGACAGTAGATCTAGGTAGTCTGTCATAATATAATAGACACAAAGAGACAGTTGATCTAGCTGGTCTGTCATAACATAATAGAGACAATAGATCTAGTTGGTCTGTCATGTTGTAATAGAGACAGTATATCTAGCTGGTCTGTCATAATATAATAGAGACAGTAGATCTAGCTGGTCTGTCATAATATAATAGACACAAAGAGACAGTTGATCTAGGAGGTCTGTCATAATGTAATAGAGACAGTATATCTAGCTGGTCTGTCATAACATAATAGAGACAATATATCTAGCTGGTCTGTCATATTATAATAGAGACAGTAGGTCTAGCTGGTCTGTCATAATATAATAGAGACAGTAGATCTAGCTGGTCTGTCATATTATAATAGCGACAGTAGATCTAGCTGGTCTGTCATATTATAAAAGTGACAGTAGATCTAGCTGGTCTGTCATAATATAATAGAGACATTAGATCTAGGTAATCTGTCATAATATAATAGAGACAGTAAATCTAGCTGGTCTGTCATAATATAATAGACACAGTAAATCTAGCTGGGCTGCTTCTTTAAAATAGACACAAAGAGACAGTTGATCTAGCTGGTCTGTAATAATATAATAGCGACAGTAGATCTAGCTGGTCTGTCATAATATAGTAGAGACAGTAGATCTAGCTGGTCTGTCATATTGTCATAATATAATAGAGACATTAGATCTAGCTGGTCTGTCATAATATAACAGAGACAGTAGATCTAGCTGGTCTGTCATAATATAATAGAGACAGTAGATCTAGCTGGTCTGTCATATTATAATAGAGACAGTAGATCTAGCTGGTCTGTCATAATATAATAGAGACAGCAGATCTAGCTGGTTTGTCATAATATAATAGAGACAGTAGATCTAGTTGGTCTGCAATGTTATAATAGAGGCAGTAGATCTAGCTGGTCTGTCATAATATAATAGAGACAGCAGATCTAGCTGGTTTGTCATAATATAATAGAGACAGTAGATCTAGTTGGTCTGTCATGTTATAATAGAGACAGTAGATCTAGCTGGTCTGTCATAATGTAATAGAGACAGTAGATGTAGCTGGTCTGTCATATTATAATAGAGACAGTAGGTCTAGGTGGTCTGTCATGTGATAATAGAGACAGTAGATTCAGCTGGTCCGTCATATTATAATAGAGACAGTAGATCTAGCTGATTTGTCATAATATAATAGAGACAGTAGATTAAGCTGGTCTGTAATAATATAATAGAGACAGTAGATCTAGCTGGTCTGTAATAATATAATAGAGGTAGTATATCTAGCTGGTCTGCCATAATGTAACAGAGACAGTAGATCTAGCTGGTCTGTCATAATATAATAGAGACGGTAGATCTAGGTAGTCTGTCATAATATAATAGAGACGGTAGATCTAGCTGGTCTGTCATAATATAATAGAGATGGTAGATCTAGCTGGTTTGTCATAATATAAAAGAGACAGTTGAACTAGCTGGTCTGTCATAATATAATAGAGACAGTAGATCTAGGTAGTCTGTCATAATATAATAGACACAAAGAGACAGTAGATCTAGCTGGTCTGTCATAATGTAATAGAGACAGTAGATGTAGCTGGTCTGTCATATTATAATAGAGACAGTAGGTCTAGCTGGTCTGTCATAATATAATAGAGACAGTAGATCTAGCTGGTTTGTCATAATATAATAGAGACAGTAGATCTAGCTGGTCTGTCATAATATAATAGAGACAGTAGATTAAGCTGGTCTGTAATAATACAATAGAGACAGTAGATCTAGCTGGTCTGTAACAATATAATAGAGAAAGTAGATCTAGCTGGTCTGCCATAATATAATAGAGACAGTAGATCTAGCTGGTCTGTCATAATATAATAGAGACAGTAGATCTAGCGTGTCTTTCATATTGTAGTAGAGACAGTAGATCTAGCTGGTTTGTCATAATATAATAGAGACAATAGATCTAGCTGGGCTGTCATGTTATAATAGAGTCAGTAGATCTAGCAGAACTGTCATAATATAATAGAGACAGTAGATCTAGCTGGTCTGTCATATTGTAATAGAGACATTAGATCTGGCTGGTCTTTCATAATATAACAGAGACAGTAGATCTAGCTGGTCTGTCATGTTATAATAGAGACAGTAGATCTAGCTGGTTTGTCATAATATAATAGAGACAGTAGATCCAGCTGGTCCGTCATATTATAATAGAGACAGTAGATCTAGCTGGTCTGTAATTAATATAATATAGACAGTAGATCTAGCTGGACTGTCATGTTATAATAGCGACAGTAGATCTAGCTGGTCTGTCATATTATAATAGCGACAGTAGATCTAGCTGGTCTGTCATAATATAATAGAGACAGTAGATCTAGGTAGTCTGTCATAATATAATAGAGACAGTAGATCTAGCTGGTCTGTCATAATATAATAGACACAAAGAGACAGTTGATCTAGCTGGTCTGTCATATTGTAATAGAGACTGTAGATCAGGCTGGTCTGTCATAATATAATAGAGACAGTAGATCTAGCTGGTTTGTCATAATATAATAGAGACAGTAGATCTAGCTGGTCTGTCATAATGTAATAGAGACAGTAGATCTAGCTGGTCTGTCATAATATAATAGGGACAGTAGATGTAGCTGGTTTGTCATAATATAATAGCGACAGTGGATCTAGCCGGTCTGTCATAATATAATAGCGACAGTGGATCTAGCTGGTCTGTCATAATATAATAGAGACAGAAGATCTAGCCTGTCTGTGATAATATAACGGAGACAGTAGATCTAGCTGGTATGTCATAATATAATAGAGACAGTAGATCTAGCTGGTCTGTCATGTTATAATAGAGACAGTAGATCTAGCTGGGTTGTCATAATATAATAGAGACAGTAGATCTAACAGATCTGTCATATTATAATAGAGACAGTAGATCTAGCTGGTCTGTCATATTGTAATAGCGACAGTAGATCTAGCTGGTCTGTCATGTTTTAACAAACAGTAGATCTAGCTGGTCTTTCATAATATAGTAGAGACAGTAGATCTAGCTAGTCTGCCATATTATAATAGTGACAGTAGCTGGTCTGTCATAATATAATAGACACAAAGAGACAGTTGATCTAGGAGGTCTGTCATAATGTAATAGAGACAGTATATCTAGCTGGTCTGTCATAACATAAGAGACAATATATCTAGCTGGTCTGTCATATTATAATAGAGACAGTAGGTCTAGCTGGTCTGTCATAATATAATAGAGACAGTAGATCGAGTTGGTCTGTCATAATATAATAGAGACAGTAGATCTAGCTGGTCTGTAATAATATAACAGAGACAGTAGATCTAGCTGGTATGTCATAATATAATAGAGACAGTAGATCTAGCTGGTCTGTCATATTATAATAGCGACAGTAGATCTAGCTGGTCTGTCATATTATAAAAGTGACAGTAGATCTAGCTGGTCTGTCATAATATAATAGAGACATTAGATCTAGGTAATCTGTCATAATATAATAGAGACAGTAAATCTAGCTGGTCTGTCATAATATAATAGACACAGTAAATCTAGCTGGGCTGCTTTATCTAGCTGGTTTGTTATAATATAATAGAGACTGGATCAGGCTGGTCTGTCATAATATAATAGAGACAGTAGATCTAGCTGGTCTGTCATATTATAATAGAGACAGTAGATCTAGCTGGTCTGTCATAATATAATAGAGACAGCAGATCTAGCTGGTTTGTCATAATATAATAGAGACAGTAGATCTAGTTGGTCTGTCATGTTATAATAGAGGCAGTAGATCTAGCTGGTCTGTCATATTATAATAGAGACAGTAGGTCTAGCTGGTCTGTCATGTGATAATAGAGACAGTAGATTCAGCTGGTCCGTCATATTATAATAGAGACAGTAGATCTAGCTGGTCTGCCATAATATAACAGAGACAGTAGATCTAGCTTTTCTGTCATTATATAATAGACACAAAGAGACAATTGATCTAGCTGGTCTGTCATAATATAATAGAGACAGAAGAACTAGCAGGTCTGTCATAATATAATAAAAACAGTAGATCTAGCTGGTCTGTCATAACATAATAGAGACAATAGATCTAGCTGGTCTGTCATGTTATAATAGAGACAGTAGATCTAGCAGATCTGTCATAATATAATAGAGACAGTAGATCTAGCTGGTCTGTCATATTATAATAGCGACAGTAGATCTAGCTGGTCTGTCATAATATAATTGAGACAGTATAAAGGACATAACAAGGCTGCTTCCGACTGTTCTTCCACAGATGCCGGGAGCTGACACTGTCGCTGTCCATGTGGGGTCAAATAACATCAGGAGGGCTAGCTCTGAACATTTGAAAATGGATTTTAAAGAACTGATTTTAGCACTAAAAGACTGATTTCAGCACCAAAAAAATGGCCAATCATTTCAGGTCCAGTACCATCGTTGGGCCCCAGGTGTGAGATTCAGCAGACTGCACACCTGGCTAAAATACCTCTGTAGCTCTGCTACACTATATACCTTGGGAAACATTTACTGGCAACTATTCCTTTTTTAGACACATTTTTTCAACTCATAATTTATCTACTGACCATTTAGGAGGATAGTTAATTACTGAAATGTACAGTTGCTTGCAAAAGTATTCACCCCCCATGGCATATTTCCTCCTTTGTTGCATTGTAACCTGGAAATTAAATAGATTTTGGGGGGGTTATATAATTTGATTTACACAACATGCCTATCACTTTGAAGATTTTTTTAATGTGAAACATACAAGAAATAAGACAAAAAAACTGAAAACCTGAGCGTGGATAACTATTCACCCCCCCCCCCCCCCCAATACTTTGTAGAGCCACCTTTTGAAGCAATTACAGCTGCAAGTCTCTTGGGGTGTCTCTATAAGCTTGGCACATCTAGCCACTGGGGTTTTTGCCCATTCTTCAAGGAAAAACTGCTCCAGCTCCTTCAAGTTGGATGGGTTCCGCTGGTGTACAGCAATCTTTAAGTCATACCACAGATTCTCAACTGGATTGAGGTCTGGGCTTTGACAAGGCCATTCCAAGACATTTAAATGTGTCCCCTTTAATCACTTGAGTGTTGCTTTAGCAGTATGCTTAGGGTCATTGTCCTGCTAGAAGGTGAACCTCTGTCCCAATCTCAAATCTCTGGAAGACAAAAACAGGTTTCCCTCAAGAATTTCCCTGTATTTAGCTTCATCCATCATTCCTTCAATAATTTTATTTTACCTTTATTTTACTAGGCAAGTCAGTTAAGAACAAATTCTTATTTTCAATGATGGCCTAGGAACAGTGGGTTAACAGAACGACAGATTCTGACAAGTTTCCCAGTCCCTGCCGATGAAAAACACCCCCACAGCATGATGCTGCCACCACCATGCTTCACTGTGGGGATGGTATTCTTGGGGTTATGAGAGGTGTTGAGTTTGCACCAGACATAGCGTTTTTGTTGATGGCCAAAAAAAGCTAAATTTTAGTCTCATCTGACAAGAGTACCTTCGTCCATATGTTTAGGGAGTCTCCCACAGTACCTTCGTCCATATGTTTAGGGAGTCTCCCACAGTACCTTCGTCCATATGTTTAGGGAGTCTCCCACATGCCTTTTGGCGAACACCAAACGTGTTTGCTTATTTTTTTCTTTAAGCAACGTATTTTTTCTGGCCACTCTTCCAAAAAGCGTACGGCTTAAAGTGGTGCCATGGACAGATACTCTAATCTCTGCTGTGGAGCTTTACAGCTCCTTCAGGGTTATCTTTGGTCTCTTTGTTGCCTCTCTGATTAATGCCAACCTTGCCTGGGATGTTCAGAATTTCAGATATTATTTTATAACCCACCCCTGATATGTACTTCTCCACAACTTTGTCCCTGACCTGTTTGGGGAGCTCCTTGGTCTTCATGGTGCTTGCTTGGTGGTGCTCTTGCCTAGTGGTGTTGCAGCCTTTCAGAACAGGTGTGTAAATATACTGAGATCATGTGACACTTAGATTGCACAGAGGTGTTATGTGTAATTATGTGACTTCTGAAGGTAATTGGTGGCACCAGATCTTATTTAGGGGCTTCAAGGCAAAGGGGGTGAATACATATGCACGCACCACTTTTCCGTTTATTTAACATTTTAAAGTAATTTTTTTCATTTCACTTCGCCAATTTGGACTATTTTGTGTGTCCATTACATGAAATCCAAATAAAAATCATTTTAAATTACAGGTTGTAATGCAACAAAATAGGAAAAACACCAAGGGGGATGAATACTTTTGCAAGGCACTGTAGCTAGCTAGCTCAGCGGCCAGGTAGTAACGTTAGCCACTAACTAATCATGGACTCATGTCCTATTCTTTGATACATTTGAGTTAACTTCCTCATATCAATCAACAGACCGGACCGTTTGTGGAAAGTTCAAAAGAACACGTTTTTTGAATGATTGTTATGTCCCGGCTCATAGCTCACAAATACACACAAATCTAAAGTAAAAGAAAGGAATAAAAGCTTGGTTATGAACCAGAACGGCCTACACTGAGAACTAGAGGAGGTGGCTGCCGGGAACTCTCAACCCATCTCGCCTGAATATTAACATCGAATCCCCGAGCTGACAAGGAAAAAAATCTGTCGTTCTGCTCCTGAGCGAGGTAGTTAACCCACTGTTCTCGTTCTCTCTCTCTCTTTCTCTCTTTCATAACCCACGCGGTTATGAAAACAGTGCAGCTTGAGGCATCTCTCTCGGCGGGAGCAGCATCAGAGCTCGAGTTTCACAGCGCGGACCAGGGAGACCGGAGAAACACGAGACAATAACAACAAAAAGGGCTTTCGTATTTGAGGGAAATCAAACAAACAGGGTTGTTTAAATAAATGGACGGTTTGATTTGGACAAAATATCCGACGTTCCCAAAAGGCCATGTAGCCACAACTATATTGCCTGTTACTCTCTGATACGGGGTTTAAACCCCTTATTAGACCTTACACCGCTCATTTATGCCAGAACAGCCTAATCCTCACAGGCCTACCAGGTCACACAATAAAGTGGCCAAGGATTTAACATTTTAAATATATCAAATAAATCAACTAAATCATCAAAATGGTGGAAGAACAATAGTAGGCTCTGCAAAGTAGTGTCATGTTTCATTTTGTATGTGTTTCATAATAGTACTCTACAAATATTATCAATAAGGAAATCATAAAATAAGCTAAATTAAATAATTGTTCGTAGCAAATTATTGATCTATATTTATTTCAAGCGATGCCCATTATCTCACTTTAAATAAATAGATAGCTCAACTACTAAATAAACATATTAAAATATACAGACACAAACCATATTAAAAACACTGAAATAGAAAAACATGCATTAAAGACATTATTATTATTACTATTGAAATAGATTAATAAAAAAGACATGCATGTCAAACGAATAACCCTTCTGATTGTATACTTTGAATTAATGTCCATTATTGATTGTCTCTTTAATTTATTGTTTTATTACATTTTGTCTAAAAAGCCTAAAAGCTGAAGATTATTTCAAGTGACATAAAAGGAAAATCAACCTTCGATTAAAAAAACAGACTTTCCTTCAGATCTGTCTGTGTGTCATGATTAGTTAGGAACTTTACTGAGGCATTATGAGGCAGAAGGGAAAATACCCTTCTTTGGTTTACTGGCTACATTATAAGGCTTCTGGCGCCCCCTACTGACAACATCAATGCACTGGTACCGACTGGTTTTCAATAAAACTGTTTCACGGCTCATTAAAGATCTAGATAACTTTTCTGTACTCTCTGGACTAAAACCTAATTATGATAAGTGTACAATATTACGTATTGGATTCTTAAAAATACAACTTTTACATTACCCTGCAGTTTACCTATAAAATGGGCTGATGGTGAATTAGACATACTCGGTATTCATATCACAAAATATATAACTGAGCTCTCCACAATGAATTTCAATAGAAAACTTGTAAAATAGACAAGATCCTGCAACCATGGAGAGGTAAATACCTGTCTATTTATGGAGAAATTACCCTGATTAACTCCTTAGTCACATCTCAGTTTACTCACTTACTTACGGCGCTGCCTACTCCTGATGATTCGTTTTGCAAATCATATGAGCAAAAAATATTTAGCTTTATATGGGACGCTAAACCAGACAAAATAAAGTGTGCCTATCTATATAATGAATATGAATTGGGTGGGTTGAGATTGTTAAATATAAAAGCACTAAACCTCTCTGAAAGCTTCACTCATTCAAAAGTTTTATTTGAACCCTAAATGGTTCTCAAGTAGATTAATAAGAAAAGCTCATCCATTGTTTAAAAATTGCCTTTTTGCCTTTGTGCAGATTGCCATGTCTCATTTTCAATTAATACAAAAATATACTTTTTTCAAAGTATCTGTCTTTTTCAAACAAGCATTACAGAGCTGGCTGCAATTTAAATTTTTATCCCCTGAAAAGATAGAACAAATATTATGGCTGAACTCAAATGTGCTGGTTGATGAAATACCTGTATTTATGGGAAAGATGTTTGAAAAGGTGTTTTGTTCTTAAATGATATTGTAAATTGTAATGGTAGAGTTATGTCCTTCATGGAGTTCTCAGAATTGGAATAAAAATAGCATAAATAGGAAAGTATACCAGTTTCATCTGAGGACCAGGATGTTGACAACAGTGCCATACAGATTGCAAAATAGTTGGGAAGAGATTTTTGATGTACCGATTCCATGGTACAGGGTGTTTGAGTTGGTATATAAAACAATGCAAGATTCAAGACTTCCTGCTTTTCAGCTAAAATGATTATATAGAATTATTGCCACCAACAAAATGTTGAATATTTGGGTTATAAAATCATCGAAGCTCTGCAGATGTTGTTGTGAGGATACAGAATCAATAGACCATTTATTTTGGTATTGCCTTCAGGTTGCCTGTTTCTGGTCTCAGGTTCAGGAATGGCTGAAAATGCATAGTATTGATCTAAAATTGACCCTAGAAAAAGTACTGCTAGGAGATCTGGAGAGACCGGGTCAGTCAATTACTAATATACTAATACTCTTAGTAAAAGTATTTATCTTCAACACGCAATCTGTAGATTCTATTCGATTAGATTCAAATTGTACGTTAAACATCATAGCATAGTTGAAAGATATGTGTTGCGTAGAAACACGAAGTGGGTGACCAGCAGAGATAGATGGGAGGGGCTGAGGGTTGGTATGTGGAATTGGAGACAATTGGGAGTGGAAGTGCTGTGTGAGAGAGAGAATGATGGTAAAAAAAAAAGTTAAAATAAAACATAATAAAAGTAAATTTGAATGACACTAAGTGGCAGTGTTTTTACAATTGAAGCCGGTTTGCCTGAGGTTGATGCTGTGCAGATGTTTGTACACATGCATATACACACACTCTCATTCAAATAAACACATACAAGAACACACACATACATACATGTAATAGTGCCAGACATGCACACAAACATATACAGTAGGCATTGCTGTTATGATTTCAGATGTCCTTGATGTCCTTTGTTTAAAATTTATATTTTGTTTTATATATATATATATTATAATTTGCATTGTTGTTTGCTGTTTTCTTCTGTCTTTTCCTTTTGTCTCTTCAGTTCATTATCTTGGTTGTTGGTGGATTGGGGGGGTTCTTGGGGAATGCAATTCATTGTATTTTTATTTTTTCCGGGGGGGAAGGGGTTCGAATGGTTGAGGGACAGCTATTGGGGAACTGTGGGGGGGATCTTGGAGGGTTCGGGTTTCACAAGATCGTGATCATGAAAAAGGAAACTATGACATATATTTTATATCACTATCATGCACACGCACCCTCACAAATAAGGATGGCTCTGTTGTGGAAAGACTGATACATGTTTGATAGTGTCTTGATGCTGTATTGTTTGTCCTTCATGTTCTAATACTTTAATGTTACCCCTTCCTTGTGTTTTTTGTAATAAATAATAATAGAAATGTAAAAAGAATACCTGTTCACCTGCACACACACACACACCACAAAGCCCAGAGCAGCATCCCCCACACACACACACACACACACACCACAAAGCCCAGAGCAGCATTCCCCCCCACACACACACACACCACAAAGCCCAGAGCAGCATCCCCCCCACACACACACACAACAAAGCCCAGAGCAGCACCCCCCCCCCCCCCCACACACACACACACACACACACAACAAAGCCCAGAGCAGCATCCCCCCCCCCCCCCACACACACACACACACACACACCACAACGCCCAGAGCAGCATTCCCCACACACACACCACAACGCCCAGAGCAGCATCCCCCCCCCCCCCCCCACACACACACCACAACGCCCAGAGCAGCATTCCCCCCCCCCCACACACACACACCACAACGCCCACAGCAGCATTCCCCCCCCTCCCCACACACACAACAAAGCCCAGAGCAGCATCCCCCCCCCACACTACACACACACCACAAAGCCCAGAGCAGCATCCCCCCACACACACACCACAAAGCAGCATCCCCCCCACACACACACACCACAAAGCCCAGAGCAGCATCCCCCCACACACACACCACAATGAATAACTGTTTACCTGCACACACACCACAAAGCCCACACACAGAGCAGCATCCCCCCCACACAGACAAATCACATCACACACTTCTCACTAAGTCTGAGCTGTCACACAGAAGGCTACACGTCTAATAACATAGCTTCTAAACCTGAGGTTACATTGTAACATTATGTTCGGTGATGGGATGTTAAACTGCACCGTTTCCAAATCAAATTTGTAGATCAAATCAAATTGTATTTTTCTCCGAATACGTGGTGTAGAAAATACTTACAAGCCCTTAATCAACAATAAGGGGTGTTTTTTTAAGTAAGAAACAACATATTAGCAAAATATATACAGTGGCAAGAAAAAGTATGTGGACCCTTCTGCATATATTGGTCATCAAATTTGATCTGATCTTCATCTAAGTCGCAACAATAGACAAACACAGTCTGCTTCAACTAATAACACGCCAATTATTGTATTTTTCTTATCTATATTGAATACATAATTTTAAACATTCACAGCTTAAAATGTGAACCCCTAGGCTAATGACTTCTCCGAAATATAATTGGAGTCGAATCAATGAGTTTGGAGATTTTGGTTAGAGCTGCCCTGCCCCATAAGAAACTCTCACAAAATTTGAGTTCGCTATACCATTCCTCATGCCAAAGAGATCTCAGAAGACCTAAGATTAAGAATTGTTGCCTTGCATAAAGCTGGAAAGGTTACAAAGGTATCTCTGAAAGTCAGTCTACCGTAAGACAAATTGTCTATAATTTCAGCACTGTTGCTACTCTCCATAGGAGTGTACAATGCGTCTGGGACAGTGCGTCTGCCTTAACATTCTGGGAACCTGGTCTGTAGGAAAGGGTGAAAACAAAACGGGTGAAAACATGGCCCACCTTGCCTGGCGAGGGTTCAGTCTCCTCGCTGCCCGGATGTACTCCAGATTGCGGTGGTCAGTCCAGATGGGAAAAGGGTGTTTAGCCCCCTCAAGCCAATGTCTCCACACCTTCAAAGCCTTGACGACAGCCAACAGCTCCCGGTCCCCTACGTCATAGTTTCACTCCTCCGGATAGAGCTTCCTCGAGAAGAAGGCACAGGGGCGAGGCTTCGGTGGCGTATCCGAGCGCTGAGAGAGCACGGCTCCTATCCCACCTCCACTATGAACGCCAGAGGGATCCGGATGGGCCAGCACGGGAGCCGAGGTAAACAGAGCCCTCAGGTGACCAAAGGCCTCCTTCTTCTTCACAAAAAAGAAACTTGAGGAGACGGGTGAAGTGGAGGACCGAATGTACCCCTGATGCAGGGATTCAGAGACATATGTTTCCATAGCCACCGTCTCTGCCTGTGTATCCCCTCTCACGTGACTCCTGGGAAGTGCGGCGTCTACCAGGAGATTTATCGCACAATCCCCCCGTTGATGGGGTGGTAATTTAGTCGCCTTCTTTTTGGAGAAGGCGAGAGCCAAGTCGGCATATTCAGGGGGAAATGCGCATGGTGGAGACCTGGTCTGGACTTTCCACCGTAGTAGCACCTATGGAAATCCCTAAACGCCTACCCGAGCACTCAGTGAGAGCCCTCCTTTGCCATGAAACAGTGGGGTCATGACAAGCTAACCAGGGTAGGCCTAGCACCACGGGAAACACAGGAGAGTCGATGAGAAAAATACTGATTCTCTCCGTGTGACCCCCCCCCTGCGTCACCATGCCCAGAGGAGTGGTGGCCTCCCTAATCAACCCTGACCCTAATGGTCGACTATCTAAGTCGTGAACTGGGAAGGGCATAGCCACAGGAACGATGGGGAGCCCTAAACTATGGGCAAATGATCGGCCTATAAAATTCCCAGCCGCGCCTGATTCGACGAGCGCCTTATGCTGGGAATGCGGGGAAAACTCAGGAAAAGTAACGAACAAAAACATGTGTGCAACAGAGGGCTCTGGGGTGACGCCAGAGTGCCCTTCCTGCTGCCTCGACCCCCAGAGGAAACAACCCGGCACCGACCGGCAGTGTGATCTCTGCGGCCACAGATGGTACATGAGACGGAACCTTCTCTGGTCTCCCTGAGCGCAGCACCTCCCAGCTCCATGGGTACCGGAGCGGTGTTGCTGGGGGATGGACCTGACAGATCCCGATCTGTACGTCCACGGGTAGCCAGCAGGTTATCCAGCCGAATAGACAGGTCCACCAGCTGGTCAAAGGTGAGTGTGGTGTCCCTGCAGGCCAACTCTCGACGGACGTCCTCGCGCAAACTGCAGCGATAGTGGTCGATCAGGGCCCTGTCGTTCCATCCCGCTCCGGAGGCCAGAGTTCGAATGTCCATATCGAACTCCTGTGCGATCCTCGTCCCCTGCCACAGGTGGAAAAGACCCTAGGGCGGGTGGTCGAAGACTGCCCGGAAACGACGGGTGAACTCCTCAAAGTGGTCCAGCACCTCATCTCCTTCCACTCACACAGCATTGGCCCACTCCAGGGCTTTCCCCGGGAGGCATGAGACAAGGGCAGACACCCTGTCACGGCCTGAAGGAGCCGGGTGGACGGTTGCCAGGTATAACTCCTGGCAGCGGGCAGCCGTCCCATCCCCGGGGAGGGCGAAGCAAATCCCATTGGAACCAGGTGCAGCGGGAGCGAGTAGTGGAGGCACCTGTTGTGCTGGTGGAGATGCTGGACGAACTCTGTCTCTCCCAGCGGTCCATAGCTTGGACGACGTGGTCCATGGTGGAGATGGTGGAGCATCACTGTGTGTTCCTTGACGCGCTCCTCGACCCCCATACCAGGGGCACCTGCTCCTGCTGACTACATATTTGGGTATTCTGTTAGGGATGCGTAACTGGTGGCAGCGAAGTCAGACGCAGGACAGCAGAACTGGTAATAACTGGAGCAGTTTAATATACAGAATATGTAACCACCGGCATCCAGAATAATAAAGAACAAAACCCGACGTGCACCAGACAACAAACGATACCACACAAAGACATGGGGGGAACAGAGGGTTAAATACACAACACGTAATGAGGGAATGAGAACCAGGTGTGTGGGAAAACAAGACCAAACAAATGGAAAATAAAAAAATGAAATCGGCGATGACTAGGTGACATGGACCACCAAACACCACCCGAACAAGTAGAGGAATCGAATTTGGCAGAAGTCGTGACAATGACAGTATGGTCAATCACAGTGGTATAACAGTATGGTCAATCACAGTGGTATATCAGTATGGTCAATCACAGTGGTATATCAGTATGGTCAATCACAGTGGTATAACAGTATGGTCAATCACAGTGGTATAACAGTATGGTCAATCACAGTGGTATAACAGTATGGTCAATCACAGTGGTATAACAGTATGGTCAATCACAGTGGTATAACAGTATGGTCAATCACAGTGGTATAACAGTATGGTCAATCACAGTGGTATAACAGTATGGTCAATCACAGTGGTATATCAGTATGGTCAATCACAGTGGTATAACAGTATGGTCAATCACAGTGGTATAACAGTATGGTCAATCACATGGTCAATCACAGTGGTATATCAGTATGGTCAATCACAGTGGTATAACAGTATGGTCAATCACAGTGGTATATCAGTATGGTCAATCACAGTGGTTTAACAGTATGGTCAATCACAGTGGTATAACAGTATGGTCAATCACAGCGGTATAACAGTATGGTCAATCACAGTGGTATAACAGTATGGTCAATCACAGTGGTATAACAGTTTGGTGACTTCATGTGACTCTGGGTCGTAGATAAAGGGCCTCATCTGACTCTGGGTCGGTAGATAAAGGGCCTCATCTGACTCTGGGGGAATAGATAAAGGACCTCATCTGACTCTGGGTCGG